>NC_138206.1:49363483-49653483 GCF_964194415.1 Vipera berus | reverse complement strand
GGATATCACTTACTTATGTGACCTTGGGAAAACAAAGATTGTTAGCATATGTGCTTCTGAGGTACTGAATGTCATTCAAGTGGGAATGGGCCTCCACTTCTGAAGTAACTGATGGTCACATTATCACAGAAGCCTAAGAGTCCAGGCAACTAAAGCTGCATTTATTTATTTATTTATTTATTTATTTATTTATTTATTTATTTATTTATTTATTTATTTATTTATTTATTTATTTATTCATTTATTTATTTATTCATTCATTCATTCATTCATTCATTCATTGCTTATATTGAATGCAGGAATTCCATCAAGCCTTCTGCAACAGCCAAGTTTTTACAAGTTTCTGGAAGGCCATGAGATTAAGATCTACTCTTGTCTCCAGAGTGGTGAGGAGCATGGGGGTTGGGCACATGCTGTTCCAGAAGTGAGAAATTCCCACAGAGAAGACCTGGGTTTGGGTCCCATCTCCTCACAACTCTTGAAAGCTTGAGACTTTCAAAGGATATTCTCTGTCGCCTCAGACTGGGCAGATAAAATTCTTGATGACATGAGAAGAAATACAACGTGGATGTAATGTCACCATCAGTAGCATTGTTCCCCTTTGCTAAAAAAAAAAGAGAAGATTTTTCATTTTTCTGCTCCTTCATTTTGATAAAAATACCTTTGGCTTCCTTTTTTTGCTATAATTACAAGAAAAGTATAATTGGAACAAAATATTCCTTAACTGAAAGATCAGACACATGTACAGCTTCAGAGACCTGACAACACCCCTGCTATGGTTTTCAGACCTTGGAAGGCTGAATATCCTGATTTAATGTTACATAAGCTAAACTGTGATAGAATTATAGGTAACTTTCACCTGCTGGAATAAGCTACATGTAGCTAGTAAGTGGGCTGATGCCTCCTTAAGTAACACCAGCTGCCTGTAAGTGTAAGTGCCTGTAAGTAAGTGTAAGTGTAAGTAAGTGTAAGTGTAAGTGTAAGTGTAAGTAAGTGTAAGTGTAAGCTGCCTGTAAGTGGGCTGATGCCTCCTTAAGTAACACCAGCTGCCTGCAATTAGTGCAGGTTCGAGTCCCACCAGGCTCAAGGTTGACTCAGCCTTCCATCCTTCCGAGGTAGGTAAAATGAGGACCCAGATTGTTGGGGGCAATAAGCTGACTTTGTAATGATGCTGCTTGGGGGGTGTATGAAAGCCCTAATAAGCAGGCATATACATAGAATGAAGGCTACTGCTAAGCTTGTAAGCCGCCCTGAGTCTTCGGAGAAGGGCGGGATATAAATGTAATAATAATAATAATAATAATAATAATAATAATAATAATAATAATAATAATAATAATAATAATAATAATAATAATAATAATTTTTAAAATATTTTTTTATACATAGGGTGGGTATTTTTTAATTGAGAAGAGAAAATATTGAGGCTTTTACTGTATGTATTCCAGGGGCAATTTTACACACACTGCGTTGTTTTTTATCACATAAAGTGTTCCATGTGTTCTTTCCTTCTGTCCTCCAGTCATAAAACAGCTGTTTGTGTGAATTTAAACTCACATCAACTGTTTGCTATTGCCTAGAAAAGGTGTGGCATTCAGATCAGAGAATTTAAATATTTCCTGTCTTCTTTCCTTTTCTTAATGTACTTTGATGTCCCCAGGCAGAATACCAAATGAAGGTTCCTAGGTGACAAAACCTCTTCTAACTTCATTGTTTTGTTTACACCCTGAATAAAATTACTTTAAACCTTCAACTAGGCTCCTAAATGTATATCTTTTACATCTCCATGGTTTAATTATACTCTATTCTTAGAGAGACATATAATAATAATAATAATAATAATAATAATAATAATAATAATAATAATAATAATAATAATAATAATAATAATAATAATAATAATAATAATAATAATAATAAGAAGAAGAAGAAGAAGAAGAAGAAGAAGAAGAAGAAGAAGAAGAAGAAGAAGAAGAAGAAGAAGAAGAAGAAGAAGAAGAAGAAGAAGAAGAAGAAGAAGAAGAAGAAGAAGTTGGAAGGGACCTTGGAGGTCATCTAGTCCAACCCCCTGCTCAGGCAGGAAACCCTATACCATTTCAGGCAAATGGCTGTCCAGTCTCTTCTTAAAAACTTCCAGTGTTGGAGCATTCACCACTTCTGGAGGCAGGCTGTTCCACTGGTTAGTTGTTCCACTGGTTATTTTGTTGATGGAAAATACATTAACAAAATTTGCTTAATAAAATTTTATATGAAGATACGAATACATAGAAAGTTCACATGTATAAAAAATTCCAAAGATAGTCTGATTGTTATAACATCTTGTTTTATATGTCTCTTTATTTGAACAGTTAGTGTGAGAACAAGAAACAAATTCAGTCTCAGTTATATTTATTAAGTCAGTAATATATGAATCTATTTAGATACACTATAGTGGGTACCTATAAAAGTTGGAAGAGTATAACAATAATGGTGTAACAATGTTAAACATGTGTCACCTGAGTCATAACAGCATTATATTTCTCTGCACACCAAAATAACCAGATTTGCATCTCCAGTGAAAACAGTATTTCAAAAGTATAAATGAGAATACTTTTTCTCTAAACTACAACTTTTAGCTCTATGTATTTTAGGCATGTGTTCTACATAAATGATAATTAAATCAAACATACATATGTTCTAATCCTACTCTTCCTATTCTTCCTGATTTGACAATTAAAAAACAGTATATAGATATTAACAGGATGATTTCCTCTTTTTCTTGTTAAGTAAGACAAACTGGTGACTAGACTTAATTTGGCTGGTGATGCTTGACAAATAAAAATCTTAGATCTTTTTTCACATTTGAAGTATCTCTCTATCAAGCATATATTGTCCTGTGGCAATCTTTTTTCTTTTCAACATTGCTCTTACAGATCATATCCTTGAATGTTACATGGACTTTGGGTTATTCACTAATAAATTGTTAGCAGTGCAAAGTTCTTAAATGAAAATTGCTACTTACTCAGTCCCACTACCCTAGGCAACTGATGTCAAGTCAGAAACATGGATTTATTAAAGGCATGTTGAAAGAAAAATCTTCATCATGGTCCAATCCAAGCTGGGAATAAACAAAATGGGGACTGCTTTAGAAAGAAGGTTGTAGTTTATTGAAGAGCAGAACCACAAGACATGTGGCTCTGGAGCAGCTGACCATATGTTGCTGGGAGTGATGGGTTTTTATACCTTATTGGGCTTTTGTGTTTTGAGTTGTTCCTTTTTGAGGCTTTGTATTTCCTGTGTCATGTACTTTGACCTGAGTCTGAGTGTGCCCTTTCGGTATTCTGATGGTGGTGAGTTAATCCTAATATGTCCAAAAGGTCATATCCTGCTTCTGTAGGGCTGTGGCTGATGACTATGTCCTGTGTTGGATTTTTGGGTGAGGGGTTGCTGGTTCTAATTCGATCCCTTAGTTATTGTTAGCTATCAGTTTTGCTGCAAGGGATTTCAAAATATCCTGTCTTGAATGGGCTTCTGCCTGGTGGTATTTGCTCATGAATGGGGCTGAATGGGATTATCAAATCTGCATTTCTAAAAGGTGGTTTCCTGAGTTTCTACTGGGAGCTCTTAAGTAAAACTGGGCCTGCTTCCCTGCCTGGGGAAATATAATATTCTGCCTTTTAATATTCCCAAAAAATATTTCTCTGGAGGAGGAGAGGGTGCTGTGCTCCCACAGGCATATCTAATTGTTAATAGCAGAAAACTACAACAACTTGCTCCCAATCTGAGGGCATAAGACTGGAAGAGGGAAATAGTTTCAACTGCTCAACCCCCCTTTCTTAATATTGGCTCAACTCTCTACCATATACCTATGCCCATTAATAGCCCAATGTTCACTCCTTTCTCATATTTTCCAGGACTGATTTTAAAAATTCAGCAGCTACTTCAGATCACAACAGATATTCTTACATCTGCCCAATCCAGCTACCTTCCTGCTAGTCCTTCATCACCAGCAGTTTGTCCTTCTAGTGCAACTCATGTACTATCCATCATTTAGATATTGACAATAGGTCTTTGACAATCAGATGGTGAATGCTGCAATGGATAAAACCAACCACAGATTGGTTTTCAACAGGCAACAAGCCAATCCAGAGAGCTTGGTCCTATTCCTGTTGTCTACTACAGTATAAACAAAACACAAATGAGATGCAACACAACAGAAACAATAAAAAAAATCAACTCAGTTGATTTCCCAGTAGCTGTGTTACTATAGCCCCATTTTTTGATTGTATCAACATCTTCCCTACTCAACTTTCTCCATTATTTCAAGGCCAGCCTACATAGATAAGTGCAGGTATTTTTATTCTGATCCATGGACTGAAGAAATCCATATTAATATGGTTGTGGGGAAGAGTCCAAGAATGGGCATCATATTATAGCTTCTACGTTAAGTTCTTTGAAACCCATTTTATTTTTTGTCTTTCAGGAGAAAAAAAAAGTATTAGCTTTTGAAAAGAATTCCATGGCTTTTCTTCACATAATGATTTCATTAACAGGGCACTGTGGGAGTCAAACAAATGTGCTCTGGAAGGGAAATGAGATGCTTCTAACTTCTTCCTTCTATTAGATGAATCTAGATTCTAGACTGGGGGTAGGCAACCTCGGGTCTTTTATGACTCATGTACTTCAACTCCCAGAATTCCTGAGTCAGTAGCTGATACCTCAGTGTAGAAAATACCAGGAAGAAAAAAAAAAGAATGATTGTTAAATCTGACTATTGTTACTTTATTGATTTCCTCCTAAGAGTTGTTTATATTTTGAAATAAAAAAATGAAGAGCTACTCTGTTACTTAGGTTTAAATATGCACACATTTCTTAGTAACCTCAGAATCACAACTAAGTTTGGATGTAAAGACATTACAACAAAGCCACCACACTTTTAAAATCTCAAAATGTCCTCTGAAATTAGGATCTTGCTTACTCTCTAATAGTAATTGACCAGAGATATGTATATTCTTTGGGAAAAGGGCTACTTTGCTTCTTCATTAAATTCAGCATGTTAGGGCTGAGATAAAACTAACTTCCTTCCCATTTGTTGAACTTTTGCTATCAACGTGAGACTGCTTTTTTTTTTTTTTAGTAAAATAAGGTTATGGGGAAGAAACCTGAAGAAGAGGTGACAGAAGACTTTATTTGTGGAGATAAAAGTAAATGTCCTCTTCCCATTCACGGTGGGACTAACTTAGGCTCCTATAGCTGGATAAGAAAACAATTTGTTTTCTTCATTTTGTCATCTAGTGGTCATCCTGTTTTTTGTAACCAAAGATAGCATTCTTACAGACGGTGATTTTTGCTTCAAGTGAAGAATCAGAACAAATATCTAAAGTAGAGTGGACAAGGTGACTATTTTGAAAACAAATGGATGGAATAGGAGGACTATGCTTCGTACTCATGAAAGTCCCTGGGTAGATCCATTTGCTGTTTATAACCTAATAAATACATGTAGTCCTCATCTTACAATAGTTCATTTAGTGATCATTCAAAGTTACAGTGGCGCTGAAAAATGTGACTTATGATTGTTTTTCAATGTTACGACATTTGTGGCATCCCCATGATCATGTGATCAAAATTCAGATGCTTGGCAACTGGTTCATATTTATGACCTTTGCTGTGTCCCAGAGTCATCTGATCACCTTTTGCGACCTTCTGACAAGCAAAGTCAATGGAGAAACCAGACTCACTTAACAACAGGGTTACCAACTTACCAATTACAATGATTCACTTAACAAAGGTGGCAAAAAGGATCGTAAAATGGGACAAAAGTCACTTAACAACAGAAATTTTGGGATCAATTGTGGTCATAAGTTGAGGACTACCTGTACATATTTAAGAACAAGTTAAGAATGTGTTCCTACAAACTACAGAGGAAAAGCAAAGAGCATATACTGATATATTTTTTAAGTTAAGTTAAATTAAGGAATAATTCATGCCTCTTCTAATTATAAGTCAAAAAGATTTTTTTGTCCATTCAGACCTAAAGATATAAAACTATTCTCATAAATGTAATAATTATTTTTCTCTTCTATTACTTATAAAACAACTAGTTTTATTTATTTAAAAATAGAGTAATGACTTTTTTGGTGTTGGCAAACATAAATTATCATCCCTACACTGTCAATTTAATTATTGTGAAAGGTTTGAAAAGGGAATTGTTGAAGCCCTAAGTGGGAGTAACTCTTCATGACCATACAAAATTTGCTGATTTCAGTAGCACAAGCAATCTGAAGGTTGAGGAGATGCTATAATAGAGCAATTAGGCTGACATAAAAGCTCTCTACATTAGTGGGAGAATCAGATTTCAGTTGCTATATTTGCCTGTTCACTACACAGATGCTTTTCTAGGGCAGCTGTAATTGATAACCTCTGAGGTGTAAAACAAATAAGTAGAGGCAGTTGATCCTTCCTGTGCCTAACTTTATTGGCAAGACAATTTTTCATTAATACATTAAAAAAACACATACAGTTTGAAAATTAGCATCAGAAGTTAGTAGTCATAGGCACTGTTTTGGGGGAAAAAAATCTCCTGGGCTTAGAAAAAAATCTTTGAAATTTAATTAATGAAATTATATTTATGCTATATTTTATTTATTCAAAAAAGTTATTTTGAATGGAGCAAATATTTTAAGACTTTAACCCATACTTCTCAGAATTAACCTGTAAATGTTCTGTCAGCATTTTCCTTTCCATTTCCCAGGGCATTTCCTTCCTTGAGAAAAAAAAAAAGCTTAATTTTCTCTAACTTGATATCTGAGGAATTCATGTAGCACACCATATCCTTAAGGCAGCTCAATCAAGTTATATATTTTAGTATCTTAGTACAATACATCTTAAATATAGAAGAAGTAAACATGTTGACTACATTTAATTGGATTTATTTAATTTTAATCAGGCTTACATTTCATTCAAATTTAGTTTAATTCTTAGCTTTGTCCATCATTCTGAAGTGTGTCGTCCATTCAACCTCTTAAAAATCCAAGGGTGTTGCAGAAGTTTGGGAATATTAGGGCAAATCTCCCATTGGTATATCTGATAATAACATCCCTAGAATGTAGATTAGACTTAAAGATAATGACTTGCCCAAAATCATCCAATGAGCTGAGGAACAATGGCACCTGTGTCTGTCTGCTCCCAATTTGATATTTCAGTTACTGCAACACTTTTTGAGATGAACTATTGTTGTATGCTGATGAATGGTGCTGACTCTTTTTGTATCATTGTGTAGCCTACCAAGTTACCCAGGCTTTCAGATTTGAAGGGGTGGGTGGGAAGACTGCTACAATAGGTAGAGTTCCTTATTAATATGGCTATCGTATATGCACTGCAAACATTGGAATGATAGAGATATCTCTTGTTGTCAATTTATGTGTGCAGCCCAAATCTATATTATAATGCTTCTTCCCTGGGATTTTACTGAAGCATATAATATAATGCCAAATTTCTGGAGTGATGATTGTACAAAGAAAGCCCCAACATTCACATTTTTTGATTATTTCATAGATAATGAAAATTCAATAATTCTTTATCCCCTTCACAGAATATTTTTCTCGGTCTTGTGTATAACCTAGTCACAACATTGCTTCTATTACAATGCAATGGCCTTCTCTCATATGCAAACTTCAATTCATCTTCATATGTGAAGCTATTTGAAGCCATTCTTAACTGTTTCCTCACTCTTGACACAATTGTCATATTCTAGGGCCATTTATATTTGAGCTGCAAAACAAAGGCAAAACAAAGGCAAAACAAAGGCTTCTGCAAAGGCATATGATAATGTAATGCCTGAGTATTATACAAATTTTAGGTTTCTTTATGTATCATATATTTATTTAGTGAGTTAATAAGCTTTTATTGACAATATTTTAAAAAGTCTTTCTGAATTAGAGTAATAATAATAATGGTGATGATGATGGTGATGATGATGATGGTGATGGAAGGGACCTTGTAGGTCACCTAGTCCAATCCCCTGCTAAGGCAGGAAACCCTATCGTGTCCAGTCTCTTCTTAAAAACTTCCAGTGTTGGAGCATTCACCGGTTCTGGAGGCAGGTTGTTCCACTGGTTAATTGTTCTAACTGTCAGGAGGTTTCTCCTTAGTTCTAAGTTGCTTCTCTCCTTGACTAGTTTCCATCCATTGCTTCTTGTCCTGCCTTCAGGTGCTTTGGAAAATAGCTTGACTCCCTCTTCTTTGTGGCAACCCCTGAGTTATTGGAACACTGCTATCATGTCCCCCCTAGTCCTTCTCTTCATTAAACTACACATACCCAATTCCAGAAACCGTTCCCTATATGTTTTAGCCTCCAGCCCCCTAATCATCTTGGTTGCTCTTCTCTGTACCCTTTCTAGAGTCTCAACATCTTTTTTACATCATGGTGACCAAAACTGGAAGCAGTATTCCAGGTCTGGCCTTACCAAAGCATTGTAAAGTGGTACTAGTACTTCACTTGATCTTGATTCTATCCCTCTGTTAATGCAGCCTAGCACTGTGTTGGATTTTTTGGCAGCTGCAGCACACTGCTGGCTCATATTGAAATGATTGTCTACTAAGACTCCGAGATCCCTCTCACAGTTACTACTATTGAGCAAGGTACCACCTATACTATACCTATGCATTTGATTTTTCCTGCCTAAATGTAGAACCTTACTTTTTTCACCATTGAATTTCATTTTGTTAGATAGTGCCCAGTGTTCTGTCCAGAACCTTCTGTATCTTAAGCCTATCTTCTGGAGTATTGGCTATTCCTGCCAGCTTGGTGTCGTCTGCAAATTTGATGAGTTCCCCATCTATCCCCTCATCCAAATCATTAATGAAGATATTGAAGAGCACTGGGCCCAGAACAGAGCCCTGGGGCACCCCACTACACACTTCCTTCCATGTAGATGTGGTTCCATTGAGGACCACACGCTGAGTACGGCCTGTCAGCCAGCTATGAATCCATCTGGTGGTAATGCTATCTAACCCACATTTTTCTATCTTATCAAGTAGTAGGTTGTGATCTACTTTATCAAATGCCTTACTGAAGTCCAAGTAAATTATATCCATAGCATTCCTCTGGTCCACTAATTTTGTCACTTGATCAAAGAATGCAATAAGATTTGTCTAGCATGATCTGTTCTTGACAAACCTATGTTGGCTTTTAGTAATGACTTTGTTTGTCTCTAGGTGTTCACTGATTCATTGTTTGATTATCTTTTCCAGAATCTTCCCAGGTATTGAGGCCAGGCTGATAGGTCTGTAATTTCCTGGATCCATTTTTTTTCCTTTTTTGAAGATGGGAACTACATCAGCTCTTTTCCAGTCCTCTGGTAGTTCCCCAGTGCTCCAGGATCTTTAAAAAATATAGTTCAGTGGTTCTGAGATCACATCTGCCAGTTCCTTGAGACCGTTGGGGTGTAATCCATCTGGTCCTGGTGATTTGAACTCGTCTAGGGTGGAAAGGTACTCACTTACCATTTTCTTGCCTATTTTAACTTGTGTTTCTATTCTGTTTTTTATGGCACTATTTTTGATAGGTTGGTCTGTTTTTTCCCTTTGTGTAAAGACAGATCCAAAAAATGAGTTAAATAGTTCCACTTTCTCTCTGTTGCTTGTCACCTTCTTGCTACTTTCACCCACTAATGGACCAATCATTTCCTTCACTTTTTTCTTGTTTTTTACATGTTGAAAGAAGCTTTTTTTATTTTTGACTTTGGTCACAATCCTTAGTTCATTTTGAGCCTTAGCTTTTCTCACTTCATCTTTGCAGGCTCGGGCTATTTGCTGATATTCTGACTTAGTTATGTGCCCCTCTTTCCACTTCTTATACTTGTCCTTTTTGTCTTTCAATTTATCAGAGGGTTCTTTATGCAGCCATGTTGGTTTCTTTTGAGAGCTATTATTTTTCCTCTTTGTTGGTATTGTGCTAGACTGAGCTTTTATAATCTCACTTTTCAAAATTTCCCAAGCTTCTTGAGTTGATTTCCCCTTGAGGATTCTCACCCATGGAATCCTTCCCAAGCCCTCTCTATGTTTATTGAAATTAGCTCTCTTAAAGTCCAAGACTCTAGTTTGACTGTATTCTATTGCTTGTGCTTCCATAATATTGAATTCCAATATTGCATGATCACTTCCTCCCAAGGTTCCTGCGGCTTCAACACCTTCTATCATTTCATCTCTGTTAGTGAGAATTATATCCAAAATGGCTAGTCCCCTAGTTCCCTTCTCTACTTTTTGGGAGACAAAGTTGTCTCCTAGGTTTGTCAGGAATCTGTTTGATCTTCCACTTGGTGCAGAGTTTGTCTCCCAGTTGATGTCAAGGTAGTTAAGGTACCCCATTACTATTGTGGTGTGCTTCCTACATACCTTAGTTAGCTGACTAGCAATAAGTTCATCTATTTCCTCTGTTTGGTTGGGTGGCCTATAGTATACACCTATGGCAATGTCATTTCCTCTCCTTTTATATTGACCCAAATGCATTCAAATGAAAACAATAATGTCCATGAGGGTGGAGTTTGTTCTCCAAGCTTGTGGATTGGTTTTTGAACATTTTGTTACCAGACTTGGTAACATCTTTAGCAGAGTTTAAGGGATGTCAGTGTCAGTGTTCCTCTTTTTATGAGGGCTTTGTGTGGCCAGCAGGTCTTGTGATAGGGAGGTCACATCATGTGAGGGTCCATCACAAGACTTTCACATGATGTGCTCTCCCCATCACAAGCCCTACTGACCACATGAAGCCCAACTGACCACAAGAAGCCCTTACAAACAGAGGAACACAGGGACTGACATCCCATGGTGGCCTGGTAACAAAATGTTCAGAAACCAATCCACAAGTTCAGAAAATTAACCTCCACCCTCATCCTATACCCAAACTACAGATACTCATCACCATTGCAAATAATGTCCATTTCTGAAACTATTTTACCTATAGTTTCTCTCACACACATACAGACTTTGAAGTGTTTGCAGTGAGAAGGAAGGCAGGCAGGCAGGAAAGAAGGAAGGAAGGAAGATACATGCTAGCAATTTGCTTCTCTTTCATCTGTTTGCCTGTTAGGAGTGTTATATAAGCTCTTTGGAAGTTGAGATACATAGATGATAATCCAATAGTTTCAGGACCTTTCTGATGCTCAATGGAAGGAAATTAGGTTGAATGAGTATCAGAAGAAATAGAAACCTTTGAATCCAGTGCTTTAAAAAGAGGGGAGAAGGAAAGTATATTCAGCTGAGAATCATTGGATATTAACTGCATGGAAAGAGGAAAAGCAATCTCAAGGACATGGATTTGGAGAGAATAATGGAGGGGGGCTCTATATTGAGTGAAATACTGTGAAATATCCCTACAGTGGCAGCTGTTGCTGCACATGTGGCTAAGTTCTGAGAAAGCAGAGGAGGGGGATTTTATACACATTTATAATCATTGATTCTAACAGCATTCCAGTCACTACTTTGATGTTTCTATGGAGTTATGCAGGAAGAATAAAAAAATACGTCATACAATAACAATAAGAATGTTGTAGACCAGTTGTTGGGTATATCTTCTATGCAACTGAATTACTGTGCCTAAAATTAAAATGTGAAAAGGTTTATGCATATTTGTTTTACATTATTGATTTTCGGTGAGACATCATTGATTATAATTAATGAACACAATTAGTTTGCTCCCCAAGGATCATATGAAATAAACAACACAATGCATTCATGAACAAAGAGCTGAAAAATAATTTATAATATTATAAAATGCAAGGAGAGAAAGTCAAGATACTTGACTACAAAGCAGGACAAAGAACACTACATGAATCAATGCCATGGTAAGCATAAATACATTTTTTTTAAAAAAATGTAACTTCACACTGCGTTGCCTGTTTTATTTAATTTTGTTGGAAGTTTCTAAGTGTTTTTATAACACTAAGATTTTCTCCCATATTTCACAGAAACAAGCTGAACACATTTTATTTATATATTTTCTCCCAAGATTTTCTCTCATTTTCCACAGCAACAAACTGAAAACATTTTATTTATATAATTATAGAAATTCATAGTTGTGGAATAAGATGAACATATTTACAATGTTAAGTATATTGTCTGCTCTTGATCAGAACCAACTATGTTTTTTGGTGTTTTCTCACAGTGTGGTACCAATCCAGAAAAAAACAGATATTATTTATTTATTTATTTATTTATTTTATTTTATTTCTATACCGCCCTTCTCCCGAAGGACTCAGGGAGGTGTACAGGGCAATAGAAATACAACATACAAAAATTAAAAATAAGATTAAATTAATCTAGCCCTAACAATAAATAATTACAAATTACAAATTAAAATACGCCAAACCCATTAGACCAGGCCGGCTTGTTCAAATAAGTAATCCATACATGTGCATACAAAACCCATCACACTTCCTTTTCTATTTATTTTTTTCTATATTCATAAAGCATCTAATTACATTTAAAAAGAACATTTAAAAAACATTTTCCAATATTTATGTATGGAACTTGCATGACTACCAGCTTATACAGATCAACGTTTGGTGGCTCACAAAAAAGAGAAAGATAATACAGTAATCTCACACCTCAAAAGAAAAGCACCACACTTCCTGTCATTACACCATGATTTGTTCACAGTATCAATTATTCATTATTCAAACACTTACAAGGTTATAAAATCCAAGGAAAGGATTGTTATGCATTGTACATGTGCAAAATAGGGCAAGAACATTACACAAACCAACACCATGAAAAGCACAATCACAGCATATTTGTTCATCCCAACTTCAAGCAATGTTGCCTATTTCAATCCTGATTCACTCAAACTGAATTTGGATAATCAGAGAGCATAATTCAGTTCTAACTTGTGATTCAAATTTCGGTGACAGTCCAGTTCAGTTCAAACCACTTTAAGATTCAGTATTTGATCTGGGGAAAAAAAAATTCAAAGGCTACAATGGCAAAATTTCAAAATGCCTGAAGCCGCTTTAGTTTTTTGGCAGAATAGAATGAAAATATCTATCCCTTTGGAGAACTGTAACCTTGCCAAGCTTCAGATGAATATTTTCAAAAGTTACAACAGAATAATTTCAATACATCCTCCTTTATCTGTATTGAGACAAAGTTTACAAAATGTGAAAATGACAGCACAAGAGTTTCCAATTTGTTCAGCAGAAAGGCTGTAAAGAAGGTGGCTGAATCAATGCAGAAGAGATGAGCCAATATTTCAAATACTGAAAGCTGAATTAAACAGCATTAATACATAAAGAGCAACATAAATACTATACAAAATGAATAAGTTACTTTTTTATGTGGTTTCCCTAAGGTAGTTTTTGTCTGTTTTTTTTTTAACTGCTATTACGGTTTTTAGACAACTGGAACGTGTCCCCCTCTTAATTTAATTTGTGCAATGCTATTATATCCTCCTAAAAGACAAAATAAATTTGGAATGCTTACTTTCAATGAATATACATTGAGCATTCATTTATACCAATAAATATAAATAATATAAGTATTCATTAAAGTATAAACATTTGGGAAAGGTACTGAGCATGTTCGTTGAATTCCTGAACCTGTAGATCTCTTGAAGCTGGGGATAAAGATGAGGGCAGGAGGTGTATATTTTCTTTGATCTGAACCCAGGTGATGAAGTCAAGCTATATGGCTTTTCCATTTAACTTTGGATGAAGAGTCAAATAACCTTATTTGGTTACAGAGGATAATATTGATATTGTTGTGACCCCGGCCCTGGAGGGTGCTTTATCGTGGCATACCGACTCAGAGGATGAGTTGGAGGAGGAGGAAGCTGGCACGAGCGGCGTGCCGGAGGGGCCAACTCCCTTGGTGAGTCAGCAAGAACTGACTGTGGCTGATGTGCCTATGGACCCCAGCCAAACAGAGGGGGAGGCAGAACAGCAGGCAGAGGCTGGCAGCACTGAGGAAGAGTCCCTTTTGGATGCAAGGGAGAGACGTAGAATATGTCGTCAACAACAGCAGCAATTGTTGCAATGTCCCAAGAGGCATGGCCGGGAGACGTAGGGCCACACCCTACAGAGTATAAAAGGGGTGTGGCTGCGCAGGATAGGCGTGGTGGACAATCTGTTGGCGTTTGGGTTTTGTAGCGTGTCTGCTTGTCCGTATCTAGGCTCTGAAGCTGCTGGCCGTCTGCCAAGAACCTGGGAACATTGCCCGGTAATTACAACATTGCTGTCTGATATAAACTTTGGAGAGAGTTAACTGTTAGAAGTCCAGTTTTCATTTGTTCAGCTTATGTTTGGCTTCTGTTGGACTTTTGAGCCTCTTTGAGGCTACTCAGTGGGAGAGGACAGAACAGATATCCTAAACTGCAACTGAGGCCTTTGAACTGTGGTGCTGGAGAAGACTCCTGCGAGTCCCTTGGACTGCAAGGTGATCAAACTGGTCAGTCCTAGAGGAGATCAACCCTGACTGCTCTTTAGAAGGCCAGATCCTGAAGCTAAAACTCAAATACTTTGGCCAACGAATGAGAAGGAAGGACTCACTGGAGAAGAGCCTAATGCTGGGAAAGATTGAGGGCAAGAGAAGAAGGGGATGACAGAGAATGAGGTGGCTGGATGAAGTCACTGAAGCAGTAGGCATGAGGTTAAATGGACTCCAGAAGATGGTAGAGGATAGGAAGGCCTGGAGGAACATTGTCCATAGGGTCGCGATGTGTCGGACACAACTTTGCAGCTAACAACAACAACAAACTGCAATTAATTCTCATAATATTTTTTACCTTTTTATCTTAATTCTTTAAGGTTTAAAATAACAGAATGTTCTTAATTTTAATCATATTACATAAATATGACTGCACTTACAACATAAAGGGGAAAAACATATTATAACTGAATGTGACATGTCACTGAAACTTGAACCATGTAGCTCGTTGTGGAGGGAGCAAGAAACAACTAATGCCTACCAATCTCTTTGTATTGGGAACTTGTACCCTCCTGGCAAAAAATATAGGAAGCATATGTGCACAAATATAACAATGGGCTGTAACTGCAAAGAAATAGTTTATAAGTCAGACAGTTACTTTAGACTTTTAATGCTGGTTTTCCATATAAGAATTGATAATTTAGATGTGTTAGAGTATCTAATTGCTGAAACTGTGATATACCTTCTTCTATAAAACTATTTTTCCCTTTTAAAAAGGGCTCACATATGGAAAATAGATATCACCACTACATATTATTTTATGGTTGTTGACATTGCCATCTTTTATGTTTTTAATATGTTTTTATGCTGTAAACTGCTGGGAGTGGTCTTTATTGAATCTGGTGGTTTATAAAAACAAACAAATTTGATTTATAAGCTTTCTCGGTAGGATTCTTCTATGATTAAGCTTGTTAATGCATACTCTATCTTTTATACTTGTGATACATTTAATATGATTTGTATTTAATCATTTCTATAATATAAGACTCTATATGGCTTTACTCCCATGGATTTCCAGGACTTCCTTTTCCCATGGGAATGATCAGTTTGCTTGTTTAAATCTGTGTCAACTTTTAATGGACATATAGATTTTTTGCAGGACAATCTATCTTCAACCTGATCCTTCACATTTTCCAACAATACACTCATTGCCACCTTAATTGAATCTATTCACCATGTTGCTAATTATTCCCTTGTTCCCTTCCCTTTCACCTTTCCCAACATTATAAAATTCTCTGGGGGTTCTTTACATAACGTGTTTGAAATAGGATAATTTGAGCCTGGTCATTAGTGCCTCTAGTGAGACCTCTGAGACCTTGGTTTGCTTGATGATCCATTTGTTTGATTTTTTTATTTTTATTTTTTGCTCTCTTTTTAGGCATAGTTACATCCTAAAAATCTTTTTTAAAGCCTTCATTGCTAGTTTGAAGTCTTTCCTCCATCATCATCATCATCATCATCATTATTATTATTATTATTATTATTATTATTATTATTATTATTATTATTATTATTATTATTATTATTATTATTATTATTATTATTATTATTATTATTATTAAAAGGCAGAAGCTATCCACCATTTCATTATCTTCACTGTCAGTTCTAAGTTTGGTTGCCATGTCTGGTTGTCATTACTTTGGTCTTCTTTATATTACTATGGCCAAAACCAGTTCTCTTAAAGCAGCCAAATCACTTTGAACATGCAACCTAATTTTATTCAGCATGCAAACATTATAGTGAATACTCAACTTCCAGTGAAGTATTTGCAGATTGTTGGGCAGACCTAACCAAAGGCTGAGCCATAGTTATTTATCCTTGGTCTACTACATTGCAAAGGCAAGACAAAAAAAGGCAGATACAGTGTAAATTACAGCATGATTTTAGAATGTTTTTTGATAGAGAAATTTGTGTGTCCTTTTTACTATTTATTATTTCCTGCTAGGTGAGTGTGTAAGTCAGGCTATCTTTGAGATATAACCAGTAGATATAAACAGTGTTGTTTACTTGGTTACATGTAGTGACTGATTTTTGTTTGCTCAAAGTTTAATATTTAACCTTACTCCCATTTTTTACTGATGTCCTTTGCTTTCATTATTAGAATTTATTTTGCATTTTCAGTTATCAAATACTATCAACATCATGGCTCATGATAATTATATTTCTTCCAATCTAATTTCCCTGAATATATATTTCATACATAGGTTAAATAAATAAGAAGAGAGTATACAACCTTGACACACTCCTTTAGCAAGCTAGATCCAGGCTCTTTTGTCATCTCTCATCTGGACTGCAACTTGCTGACCTGTGTGTAGTTTTCACAGGAAAACATTCTCATTTTTCTGAGCACATTCCATAGTTTGATGTGCTCAACACATATTGCTAGGATGTGAAATTAAGGATATTGTATGGCAATCTGCCCTTTTTATTAAGTCTGTTTTGTTTCCTATTTGTATGTAGACTGAGCTTTTCCAATCTGTTGGCCATGATGTCATTGTCCACATCTGTTGGCATTGTTTTGTTAGAATCTTTAGAGTCTTTTCTTCTGTCTCTTGCAATATTTCTCTAGATATTTCATTAATATCCAGGTGTGCAATGAACACCTCAGAAGGGACAAGCTTCTTCCTTGTTTTACCAAAAGATGGAAGATGTTTTTTTTAACATTTCATTATATCATGACATACATAAAGGAGGCAACCATATGTCTAGAAAGACATCAGTATATTGATTAAGATATTATTTTTCCATCATTGTTTAAAATAAGGGGACTGTGGATATGAGTGTTAATGTGTGAATGTGTGTGTTTCTGATTTAAAATGAGAGGAAAATCATTATGAGAAAGAACAAATCAATAATTTATTTGGAGGAATGATGGTGAGTGATTAGCACAAAGTTATTTGTCCAAAGGGCATTAGATAAAAACCCCAAATATCTTTCTATTATAGCAAGAAAGTGCAATTATAGTTTTATAGAACGTATATCTTATCTTATTTCAATATGAGGAAACATGGTATAACTAAGAACCTTCTTTGTCGACAAAGCAAATGTTTACATTTCTAGAAGTTTTCTTTTTACTTAAAGAGGAAGCAAAAAGAAATACCATCCATGGAAGCAGAAAGACCTACACAATATAATATTTTCCAATAATTAGATGTGTTGCCATAGTGATGTATTATGTACACTCATATGCAATCTAATGAGCAAACACCACTGAATCATAAAATTATGAATTATTTTCTGTGGGGAAAATTAAGCTCTGTTCTTTTTAGTACAACAAATTAATTGTGAAGAATTCATTTAGTTACCCTGCTGGAGAGACAAATATATATTATTTAGGTCAATTAGAAAGGTTAGGGTTTTGGTTTTGTTTTCTTTTTATTTCTTTTAAAATATCCCAAAAATAGTGAATATAACACATAAGAGTCTATTCTGCTAATTCTCTCCATCTTATTCCAGAATATTCTTTTGGATTTACTACACAGTTAGGAAATACACCAAATATTCCTTTTTACCTACTGATATTTTTAATGGAATATTGTACATAAATACCATGAATAAAGCTGAAGTATTCATGTAGTGTAAGGCCTTAGGCTTTTTCTCAGATTTCTGTGACTATGACTGCTTCATGAATATGCCCTAGTAACATTTTTCTACTGCCTATCTACTGCCTTCTTCTGACCATACATTTATTTATTTATTTATTTATTTTATTTTAATTCCATTTATATCCCACCCTTCTCCGAAGACTCAGGGCGGCTTACAAGCTTAGCAGTAGCCTTCATTGTATGTATATGCCTGCTTATTAGGGCTTTCACACACACCCCAAGCGGCATTATTACAAAGTCAGCTTAATTGCCCCCAACAATCTGGGTCCTCATTTTACCTACCTCGGAAGGATGGAAGGCTGAGTCAACCTTGAGCCTGGTGGGATGCGAACCTGCACTAATTGCAGGCAGCTGGTGTTACTTAAGGAGGCATTAGCCCACTGCTCCACCAAGGCTCTGTACATGAAGCTATCTGAAGCCATTCTTAAACTGTTTCAGTTTAAAGGAGACAGTTCCTTCTTTTTCTGATACAATTGTTGTCTGCTAGAGCCATATTGACTTGGGCTGCAGAAAAACTGGACATCTGGTTTCTGCACAGCCATATGCTTATGTAATGCCTAAATGATGGCTTCCATTACATTTCTTGGGTTTATATGGCCTCTTCATAAACACAGGACTTTTGAAAGAGCACTAGATTTGTTTAGTTGATTGGATTGGTTTGGTTTACTTTGTTAACATGAGTGTTTTGCCAAGTATCAGGACACTAATTAGGTGCCCAGGCAATTGGTCCTTTAGGATCCAGAGACCATTAGCACTCCAGTAAATAAAGAGATTTTAAGCTTTATCATTAGCTTAAGCAAACAGAGTTAAAACCATAACATAAAAAGCATACATACCAACAAGATGTCATTATATCACTACACTCCCAGAATAAAAATTGTTCTCCTCATTGCCACTACAATAAATTAATTGATAATTGAAAAAAAAAATGTTGCTTATACGCTGAATGGAAAGTTAATTTAAACTGGGAAAGAGAACCATTTCCTGCAAGTGATCTTTATTTGAAGGGGGGGGCGGTTATTCAGTCAATATTAGTACATTGCAGGTTTTTTCTGCTTTTTTTTAAATCCCATTTATATCCCGCCCTTCTCCAAAGACTCAGGGCGGCTTACAATCTAAAGCACAAATCAATATGCTTAGCAATAGCCTTCATTCTATGTATATGCCTGCTTATTAGGGCTTTCACCCCCACCCCAAGCGGCATTATTACAAAGTCAGCTTATTGCCCCCAACAATCTGGGTCCTCATTTTACCTACCTCGGAAGGATGGAAGGCTGAGTCAACCTTGAGCCTGGTGGGACTCGAACCTGCACTAATTGCAGGCAGCTGGTGTTACTTAAGGAGGCATTAGCCCACTGCTCCACCAAGGCTCTTGAATGATCAAACATTTCCTATGGCTATATACTGTATTTAATGCTTTTTGTTATTTGTTTGTTTGTTATTTTATATAATTATCTCTAAATACTTGTGCAAGAGTAGAATAACTATTACACTGACCAGGCAATGCTGCTTGGATCAATCTTATAAAATCTCAGTTTCTCTAACTGTACAGCTACTGTATTTGTATTTTTTTAGTGAGGAGGTAGAACACCATTTCAGCCACTCTGTCCTAGCTTTCCTGTTACTAAGGTCTACAGTGATGATTAGATTGTCTGTAATAACATCAATCACACTTGAATGTTCTAGAAACTTAATCTAGCTTTCTGTTCTTCACTGTTGTCATTGGTTACTGCCATGGACTGCCAGCAGCAAGGCTAAAACATGATTCTTTGATCATTCACTGACAACATCATCACTCCTTCAAAATGGTAATTGGAGATGAAGATCCTTGGTTATGTAGGAGAAAATAATGTCAGTTGGAACAAATAAATTATTCTTCCTCAAAGTAACTGTCCCAGGTAACATAAAACTGCCAATTCAGCTATTTAAACGCAAGAAAGTTGATGAAACTATAAAAAAACTATAGTAAGGAGCGAGAACAATTATGGGAAGCAAGGCCAAAAGAAGGTAACATATAGAAGAAAATAATGTATAATGTTTCCAAGAAAACAGCCTTCATTTTGTCAAATACACTTTGTAGTACCTCCTCCTAATTCCTGATTGTCATCTCATTAAGCACATTTTATGTTGCTGTATTCAATCAATTACTTACAACTACTGTATATCTGATTACAATGTATATTCTAATTTGCATAATAGTCAGAGGGGTTGCATCCCAATGTTGTGATTCAGGGTCAGCCTGTGGGTTCAGCAGTTGGGTCGGACGACTCAGAGGAGGAGGAGAAGGAGGGGGGTGTTGAAGAGCTTGCTGAGGGGATTGGACAGCTTGATGAGAGCCCTCAGCCAGGCCCCTCTCATCTGGTCACGACACAGACCCAGCTGTGTGAGCCTGACAGCATGGATGAAGATGACCCACAGCTGGCCCTGTTCAAGGACGCCCGACGCAGGAGGCAGTCAATCAGGAGTAAACAGAGGAAGGCAATGGGGCTCCTCAGAAGGAGGCAGAGAGAAACCACGCCCTGAACTGTATTTAAGGGGGAATGCGTGGGAGGGCTGGTTTGCTGAAGGCAACCGCTTGAAAAGCTCCTGTTTCTTGGTTCGTGTCTTGTTCTATTTGTTTTTGTAGCAATAAATTTGGCAGGCGTAATTCTAGCCTCTTGCCTTCTTGTAAAAGGGGTTGTCCCTGCCTTTTCTGCAGGGCCGGTAGCAGGCTGGTACAGAACACCCAACCTCACTTTTAGTTTTGCTTATATTGCTTACAGTTTCATAATAAATGTTGTGTGCTTGAATGAAAGAGCCTGTCTGATACTTACTATTAAACACTGCACGTTTATCAAAATATTTCTTCTACAGTTATCAGTTTCTTCAAGCTGAGCTTCTACTAGACCAGTCAGTTTGACTAATTTATAAATATAGATTTAGTGCAGTTTATGGTGTGCCTACTGTAGAGTGTAAGGAAGATGACCTTGACAGAAATTTTCAAGAACGATTACCTAGGCAAAAGAAACTGGAACCTTTTTTTTAGGTCAAGAGAGATAAGGTAATACTTAGAAGGGCTCAGGCAGATTCCTCTCTAATTCACGGTAGTATCAGAAAAGGGAGAGGGGACTACATAATTGTACTTGCAAGATTCTGTTATTACAGCCAATCTTAATGTTTTAGCCCAGGGGTGTCAAACTCAATTTCATTGAGGGCCACATCAGCATTGTGGTTGCCCTCGGGGGGCCGGGTAGGTATGGCCAGGGTGGGCGTGGCCTACTGGGTGGGCGTGGCTAGAGTGTGTATGGCCTACTGGGTGGGCATGGCCAGCTCTACATCGTTCGCATCACGGGTGCCTATGGGGGCCTGGGCAGGAGTGGGACAGATCTGGGGGTCTCTGGCAGAAGGAGGTTCTCTGGGCCAGGGCAAAGGCAGCAGGGACCATTCCCTCACTGTTTCCAGGATGGCTTCGGGGGCCACATGAAACCACTTCACAGGCCGGATCCGGGCCCCGGGCCTTGTGTTTGACATGTATGTTTTAGCCTTTTGATGGAGTAGATTTTCTAGCCTAGTGTATCCAGAGGGACTGACAGCTTGTTTATGCAACTGTATATGACATGGGCCATGTTTTCTCTGCATAAAACATGCTGTTGCTAATGAGTGTTTTTTTTTAATTCCATTTATATCCCGCCCTTCTGGGAAAGTTCTTTATATCCCTCTCTCACTACTATATTTTAAAACTAATCCAAATCTCAAATGCCAAACTGACAGTCCACATTACTTAAAAGCAAGAGGTGTTCATTGTCATATACACAGGAAGTTAGATATCACAGCTTCTTCTTTCATTGTAAGTAGAAATTATGGGTAGAACTTAAAGGATTTCAGTGGATTGAGGATGAAAGAAAAAAAAGGTTTCCCATATCCCCATGGCCTCACATTAAAATATGGAGTCACAGGAAAGAGAAAAGTTCAGATAAAACGGAAGCATCTCATTATTATTCCATTATTTATTTATTTGAGAATTTTGGAATTATTTATTTGGGAATTTTTTGCTTTACCTCTCTTGCTATGGAGTAATTTGACAGCTCTTTCAGCCTTATTGCAATACTATTCCATTTTTAATATTTAAACTTAAAGTTGATTTCTAGATGGTAACTTCTTTTTACATCTGATTTTGCTTGTTTTCTTTGCAATTATCTCCCTTGAGGATGGCAAAGGACTGAATCATATAGCCAGACATCTGTACATAGCATGAGCAAAAAGTGTCACTATTTTACACTTTTTAGTTTTTAACTTCCATAGAAAAGAATTTATGGTGAGAACTATCGAGCTTCTATCCCAGGAGAGAGAATCATGGTGTTCAAAGGCAGAGGTACTGAAATTTCTGGTGTTTAACTCTATAAATTCAAATGTACTTTTAGAAGGAATGCCAGAACCTGGAGGCAGAGTGAAAAGATTTGATTACAAAAAGGGGTTTGAACATATCAGAAGCATGAACATAGCATCTTTCTGCAAGCCTTTAAAACTGAATTTTCCCTCCTAGAAATCATGCAGATGGTTCTATGTGATCTTGGAAAGCATATAGCTATTTTAAAAAAAAAATCAGAGAGATACAAAGCACATTTTTTGGAACTGCAACTGAATCATCGCACAACTCTATTGCCTGTGGGAAAATATTTTACAAAGATATTTGAGTAGGTAGCTACTCAAATTCAGAGACAATCTGAAACAGGTACAGGGAAACAACAGAAGAACACACACACACATACACATATGCATGTATATGTAAACTTCTGTAGGTTGAGTTTTTTAAAATTAATTTTGTAATAGTGTCCCATCTAAGTACTAATGAGGTTGGGACCTGCTTATTTTCTTTCTTTTTTTTTTTGAATCAGGTCAGGTAGATGGTGCCATCTGCTGTAGATTCAATTACCCATCTGTTTGGTTTACTTATGAAGAAGATCTTGGGATATGTTAGAAAAATTTTCAGGCAGTTTTATGGTGGTGGTCTGTGACTTTGTATGGGATGTGTTTAATGGCAGCCAGGGCAATGGAATTTCAGCTATATTGTTCAAACTGATGCTTTCTATTTTGTCTTGGAAACTTTATATTGATCACTTTTAGGAACAGCAGCAACAAGTTGAGCTCTGTGAAACAAGGTAGCTTAACTGCCTGACACCTGTGCTATCTCCTAGACTGATCTGAAAAGATGTATTGTTCTTAGAATACCAATCACGGGTTACCTTGACAACCAGAGATGATGCATAATTCCACTGTGTATCTTACTATGCTTCCATTGCAGCATTCATAGACTTTGATCTTTTTTATTTGTTTATTTATCAAACTAACCCTTCAAAAATCAGCATCGAATAGGAAGAAAAGTAAAATAGTTTGTAAGCACTGAATGTGCATTTGATTAGAAGAGGAAGGGACACGTGTAAGAGACTTCTGACATAGGAAAAAAAATGTATTCCCCTTTTTGTTACTGCATAAAATAAATAATTGGTCTTTTAATAATTTTATCAATGTAGAATTTAATTTTAAACTTTATAGGCTGCATAAATTTGTATCTTGGCATTCAGGGACTGCACACAGATTATATGTTGCATGTAAAACATATTCACACAACATACAGGCATTTGCATACATTTCCATCAGCATAAACAAATGATTATCGTATTTCCTAAACCCTGCCTTCTCAGTCTGTAGTCTTGAACAGCATAATGAAGTCCTCTCTTTATCACATTTCTACATCCAAGTCATTACATTCCTGCTGGAAGAACTAACATCTTAGTTGGAGTTGTTGAGAAAGAAAGTAAAATGAAATTTTCTTTCCCTTTATCCAAACCTTAATATTAACATTAAAATCAGTTTTGAATGTATACAATCTATTATCCTGTATTAAAGATGCTTAAATATTTTAATTAACTTTGACTTTTAGCTAAAGTCATAATTTCTTATGTGGTACTTTGTAAGTTTATTTACGTTTATCTATTCAGTTCAAGTGATTATGTGAACAGCTACTTATTTTATAATTCATCCCACCATCAGCTAGATGTTTAGATTGGATCTGGCCTTTTTATCCACCTATTGAATCCTTCCCAAGGACCTGAGCTAGGCAGAAATTGTGTTGTGCTGAAAGTATTGTAACTGGATGAAAGCTGTTTCAGGTAAAGCTGTTTTGTAACTGATTTTGTCCATGCTGATGCTATTCAAGTTATTATGTTCCAGTTATTTTGAGATTGCACCCAAGGAGCCTTTTATTGGTACTATCTTTGCTTTCTTTTGCTACGTTCTTTCTACTTCAACTTGCGAGTCTTTATACTATGTATTAGTTCTTTTTCTTCTATTCTGTTTTCTCCAGGTAATGCAATGTCCACTACCCAGACTTTTTTGTCTTTCTTATCAACAGTTATTAAGTCTGGGGTGTTATGTGACAGGCATCTGACTGTCTGAATTCTAAAATCCTAGAACATTTTAACTTTTTCAGTTTTTATTATTTTGTCTTTGGTAATTTTTGGTATTTTTTGCAGATATTTCAATCCATCATTGTTGTTATTTTGTCATGCAGTTGTTTGCAGTCAGTGTGTCATTATTGTATGTCCATAATGTGGAATTTGAGCTTCATATCTGGTGATCTTCTTAGCTATAGCTATTACTTGCTGTTTTATAATTTCTAGTATTTAGTCTTCTTGTTCTAGCTTGTTTGGATCTGATCTTAGCATGCTGATCTAATTTTCCACCCTGATCTTCCATTTTGGTGGTACACTGTTTGGCTTTGTCTCTTTTTTGTTGATTTTGCAACCCAGGCACTCACTCATAACTGTAACTGTTGTGTACATTTGTTAGTTTGTTTCTTGCAATGAGGTGGTACTTGTATTTGATATACAATATTGATATATTTTAATATTTGTGCTACCTGTTTCTTTAGAAAAGCCTTCAGTGCAGCAACCCTATTCTATTGTTTTTGTGCTGTTCTAAATGCTCAGTTGTTCTTTGTTTCAATACTTTTTTTGTTTTTTGTTTTTAGTTAGAGGGCTTTATTCTTTCTGAGGAAAAAGTAGAGGAGAAGGTGTCTGGTTTGAGAATGAAAACAATTCAATAGCTTGGCTGGCTTCCTCTACTGCAAATTTGGTTTGCCTCTATAGCAGAGGTCCCCACCTGTGGGCCACGGCCCACTACCTGCCCATGGTCTCTTGGCCACTGGGCCATATGAATGGCTGGCCAGGATGCGCACGTGTGTGTTCACACTCTCCCCACTTGCACTAGCACTGCCCTGAATGTCACACAGGCACTAGCCCCACTGTGAGCATCGTGCAGGGGCTAGCCCTGCCCCGAGCATTGTATGGGCACTAGCCCTGCCCCAAGCATCACACAGGCACTAGCCCTGTCCTGAGCATCACACAGGGGCTAGCCCTGTCCCAAGTGTCATGTGGGCACTAGCTCCTTCCTGAGTGTCGCATGGGTGCTAACCCTGCCCCGAGCATTGTTCAGCCACTAGGCCCATCCCCAGCATCACATGGGCACTAGCCTCACTCCCAGTGTCACAGGGGCACTAGGCCTACCCCCACATCATGTGGGCACTCGCACTGCTCCCAGCATCGCGTGGGTGCTCACGCTGCCCCTAGTGTCATGTGGGCACTAGCCCCACCCCTAGTGTTTCACAGGCACTAGCCTGCCCCCAGAATCATGCACACACTTGCTCTGCCCCCATTTGTGTCAATAGTGTGAACTATTTCTTTTGAGAAATTTCTTTGCAATTCTTCCAATTCTGCTTCTATGAATATTTTGTATTATAAATGGATATTGATCTGCTAGCCTCTGTTCTATTATTTCTGATTCTGGATGCTATTTTTTCCAGAATTGGTCTATTCCTCTCAGTTGTATGCTTCTTGTTGGACTTGATTTTTAATAACAGATCATTATTTCTTTCAATCTTTATATATTTGAGATTCTTCCAGTAGCCCTGCAATTGTTGGCTCTGGTGGCTTAGCCTGAGTCCTGTGGTTAACATGTAGTAGACACTTTAGCTTCTTTGTATTTTATTACTTTGTCTATTTTGTGGTTACACCAGTACTTGCTTGTAGGCAAATATTATTTCTTGCAAATATTCTAATCCTCCATTTTTGCTAGTTTATGTTCTTAGAATTAACATTTTAAAACATTCATGGCTTTTATTATCTGAAACTTGTCCTGAAGCTTGGTTAGTCAATGAGCCTGATCAGGTCTGTTCCATAATTATTCTATCATCCTATGCTACTTACTTCAAACAGGGTTGGAATGTTTATTTCATTACTTCAAAATTTTTGTCTCATGTTTCTGCCTTAAGTATGCAAGTGAAGTTTCATCATACCTAAGGTGAAAATAGTCCTTATTAATCCTCAGTATACAGGCCAAGCTATAAAATACAAGACAGTAAATTAAAAAATAAAACAGCATCAGCTAGCTAAGCAAAATAAGCACTGAAATGAAACAATGTACATTCAATATTAAATGTGTTCATTTAATACTAGAAAAGCCAAACAGATATTCTAGAATATCCCAAGCAGCAATATTTTAATAATGTTGAAGGTGTCTAGTGTAGAACTTAGTGTACACTGGTTCAGGTTATCCAAACTTAATATAATTCATAATTTGCTGGACATACACTCCATTGAATTGTAATGAAGAATTTTTGCTTTAAAGTTTCTTGTTGTTTTCAAAAATAGATTCTTTACTGATGTCCATTTCAGACATATAGAGAGGTAATATTTATTTATTTATGTATCTTCCTTGATGCAATATTGGAATAGACACATGTCTTTGTTGTTGTTAGCTGCGAAGTCGTGTCCGACCCATCGCGACCCTATGGACAATGTTCCTCCAGGCCTTCCTGTCCTCTACCATCTTCTGGAGTCCATTTAAGCTCACGCCTACAGCTTCAGTGACTCCATCCAGCCACCTCATTCTCTGTCGTCCCCTTCTTCTATTGCCCTCGATCTTTCCCAGCATTAGGCTCTTCTCCAGTGAGTCCTTCCTTCTCATTAGGTGGCCAAAGTATTTGAGTTTTAGCTTCAGGATCTGGCCTTCTAAAGAGCAGTCAGGGTTTATCTCCTCTAGGACTGACCGGTTTGATCGCCTTGCAGTCCAAGGGACTCGCAGGAGTCTTCTCCAGCACCATAGTTCAAAGGCCTCAATTCTTTGGCGCTCAGCCTTTCTTATGGTCCAACTTTCACTGCCATACATTGCAACTGGGAAGACCATAGCCTTGACTATACGCACTTTTGTTGACAGGGTGATGTCTCTGCTTTTTAGTGTGCTGTCTAGATTTGCCATGGCTTTCCTCCCCAGGAGCAAGCGTCTTTTAATTTCTTGGCTACAGTCCCCATCTGCAGTGATCTTGGAGCCCAGGAAAATAAAATCTGTCACTACCTCCATTTCTTCCCCATCTATTTGCCAGGAATTGAGAGGGCCAGATGCCATGATCTTGGTTTTCTTAATGTTAAGTTTCAACCCAAGTTTTGCACTCTCCTTCTTCACCCGCAACAAGAGGCTCTTTAGTTCTTCTTCACTTTCTGCCATTAGAGTGGTATCATCTGCGTATCTTAGGTTGTTGATATTTCTTCCGGCAATCTTAATTCCAACTTTTGATTCATCTAGCCCTGCCTTTCTCATGATGTGCTCTGCATATAAGTTAAATAGGCAGGGTGACAGTATACAGCCTTGCCGGACTCCTTTCCCAATTTTGAACCAATCAGTGGTTCCGTGTCCAGTTCTCACTGTTGCTTCTTGACCCGCATATAGGTTTCTCAAGAGACAAATAAGATGGTCTGGTACTCCCATCTCTTTAAGAACTTGCCACAGTTTGTTATGATCCACACAATCAAAGGCTTTAGCATAGTCAATGAAGCAGAAGTAGATGTTTTTCTGGAACTCCCTAGCTTTCTCCATGATCCAGCGTATGTTGGCAATTTGATCTCTAGTTCCTCTGCCTCTTCGAAATCCTGCCTGTACTTCTGGTAGTTCTCGATCCACATACTGCTGAAGTCTAGCTTGTAGGATTTTAAGCATGACTTTACTAGCATGAGAAATGAGTGCAATGGTGCGATAGTTTGAACATTCTTTGGCACTGCCTTTCTTTGGAATTGGAATGTAAACTGATCTTTTCCAATCCTGTGGCCACTGTTGAGTTTTCCAAATTTGCTGGCAAATTGAGTGTAGCACTTTTACTGCACTGTCTTTTAAGATTTTGAATAGCTCAGCTGGAATACTGTCACCTCCACTAGCTTTGTTGTTGCTCAGCTTTTCTAAGGCCCACTTCACTTCACATTCTAGAATGTCTGGCTCGAGGTCAGTGACCAACTCATTGTGATTATCTGGGACGTTAAGCTCATTCTTGTATAGTTCTTCTGTGTAATTTTGCCACCTCTTCTTAATCTCTTCTGCCTCTGTTAGGTCCCTGCCATTTTGGTCCTTTATCATGCCCATTTTTGCATTAAACGTTCCCTTCATCTCTCCAATTTTCTTGAAAAGATCTCTGGTCCTCCCTATTCTATTGTTTTCTTCTATTTCTTTGCACTGTTCATTTAAGAAGGCATTCTTATCTCTTCTAGCTATTCTCTGGAATTCTGCATTCAATTGGGCATATCTATGTTTTTCTCCCTTGCCTTTTGCTTCCCTCCTTTCCTCAGCTATTTGCAAAGCTTCCTCAGACAGCCATTTTGCTTTCTTGCATTTCTTTTTCTTTGGGATGGTTTTGGTTGCTACCTGTTGTACAATGTCGCGAACCTCTGTCCATAGTTCTTCAGGCACTCTGTCTATCAGATCTAATTCCTTAAATCTATTTGTCACCTCTACTGTATATTCAACAGGGATATGATTTAATTCATACCTGACTGGCCTAGTGCTTTTCCCTACTTTCTTCAGTTTAAGCTTAAACTTTGCAAGGAGAAGCTCATGATCTGAGCCACAGTCAGCTCCTGGTCTTGTTTTTACTGACTGTATAGAGCTTCTCCATCTTTGGCTGCAGAGCATATAGTCAATCTGATTTCTGTGTTGACCGTCTGGTGATGTCCATGTGTAGAGCCGTCTCTTGGGTTGTTGGAAAAGAGTGTTTGCTATGACCATCGTATTCTCTTGACAAAATTCTATCAGCCTGTGCCCTGCTTCATTTTGTACTCCAAGGCCAAACTTGCCTGTTATTCCAGTTATCTTTTGGCTTCCTACTTTAGCATTCCAATCCCCCATGATGATAAGGACATCATTTTTTGGTGTTAGTTCTATAAGGTGCTGTAGGGCTTCATAGAACTGGTCAATTTCATCCTCTTCAGCACTGGTGGTTGGGGCATAGACTTGGACTACTGTGATATTGAATGGTTTGCCTTGGATTCGAACTGAGATCATTCTGTCATTTTGAGGATTGTATCCCAGTATTGCTTTTCCTACTCTTTTATTGACTATGAAGGCTACTCCATTTCTTCTGAGGGATTCTTGCCCGCAGTAGTATACCTGATGGTCATCTGAATTAAATTCACCCATTCCTGTCCATTTTAGTTCGCTGATACCTAAGATGTCGATGTTCAGTCTTGTCATCTCTTGTTGACACATGTCTTAGTATTTGATAAAGAGATGTGCATTAGATTTGGAGCCATATTTAATACTATGTAGTTACTGTTAAGACTCATATCTCCACAATAAAAGGCAGGAAATATATGCAAAGTGATCAATCTCCTCTAATTAAGTTAAATATGCATCCCATCAATGAAAATCTCAGAGTTTCTTTTCATTTGAACAACAACAAAATGAAAACAATTTCTTTTCAATCCAAATGAATGAATATGATTGGGGGAAAGTACAGCATGGTACTAAAGAAAACATGGACTATCCTAGTCTTTATTTTACTCTAAATCATTCACTCAAAACTGTACTTCTGTACTTCCTGTGCAATCAAGGAAAACCAACTGATAAGGGTGTGTGTGGTTACAATGCTTATGCAAAGCAACACAGCAATCAGTAGTGATAAAGTACTAATGAGGACTGGAATTGCAATTAGTAACCGCATACCTTCATCTTCCCACTCTTTCCTGAATTAGCATTTGACTCTTCGTGGGCTGTTTTTGAATAAGACTGGCACTGGTTCCTTATACTGCATGATGATTTCCACTTCTTTTAGCAACTTTGAAAGTCAGCAGTACTGAGGATAACATAGACAGAACGTGTGGTGTCAAATTTAGCTACTAAGGAATGCTGTTCATGCAAAATAATAGAATGTAATGGATCTAGTCTGGTGAGGGTTTTGCATTGTCTTTTCTAATTAGAACTGGATCTAGTCTAACTTAACCCACTAACTGAATGTCTGTTCCTTAACATGCATTTATTTATAGGAGACGTTAGGTCTATTTTTTTAAAAAAAAGTTTAGTTAGGTAGTGTTTATCAATTTGCTACTGAAATTGTGTGCGTGTGTATGTGTGTATATATGTGTTTGTGTGTGTGTGTGCTCTCAGTTATGCTTAAATATATCTTTGTTGCAGCAATGGACAAAGCCAGAAGTAAAAGAAAGGTTTTGATATCAAAGTGAAGATGGAGTGGTGGCTATGGGTTCTCTACTCCTGATATTATCCATATTCAGACAGCAATGAAAATGATTAAAATATACAGGTAGTCCTCAACTTATGACCATAATTGAGCCCAAAACTTATGTTGCTAAGTGAGAAATTTGTTAAGTGAGTTTTGCCCCATTTTACGTCTTCTCTCGTCACATTTGTTAAGTGAATCACTTCAGTTCTTAAATTAGTAACATGGTTGTTAAATGAATCTGGTTTCCCCCTTGACTTTGTTTGCCAGAAGGTCACAAAAGGGGGAATCACATGACACTGGGACACTGCAATCATTATAAATATGAACCAGTTGTTAAGCATCCACATGTAAATCATGTGACCCTGGGGATGCTGCAACAGTCATAAGTGTGGGAAAAAGTCACTTTTTTCAATGCCATTGCAACTTCGAATAGTCACTAAATGAATTGTTGTAAGTCAAGGACTACCTGTACTATATAGTTAATAAAATCTGCAATTAATTTTATGAAGGAAAGTTTAATTTAGTAGTCTTCAAACTTTATTCCATGTTATTCTGACTTTCTCTGTATTATATACATGGACTTAAGACTAAGGAAAATAACTAGTGGGTCTCTTTTAAGGAGAACATTCCATGAGAGATAGAATACACTTACACACAACTTCTTCATTCCCAAAGGAAAACTGAAGTCAATTCCCCTAATTGCCTTCATTTCTTTTTTCCCTTAACACATGTATAATAAACTAAAAACTTCATGAATCCCAAGTCCTTCCAGCTGACATAAAAAAGTTTTTTAAAAAAAGCATCCAATCAATTTCCTGACCCCTGAGATGCCATAATTTGTGAAGTAACAGAAATAAGGAATGATCTCTTGGCACAGAAGGGAAAGTAAATGAATTGCTAATCTTCTCAGCCATGTTTTCAGCACTTAACAGTGTGCATTTGTCGAGCTATGAGAGCAACCTATCTGCAGATGCTTCTATTCTTTTTTTTAAAACTTGTTTTGCAAGGTTATCACATCAGTATCATTGAGCAAGCAGACAGTTTTACAATAGCTCAAACCCTGGTTGTTTATTTCTGTGGCAGCAGAAAACATGAAAACTGAACTGGGCTACTTTGATTTGTACCTTTGACCTTATTCCCAAAGTAGCCCAAGCAAATTGATCAGATGAGAAATTGCCAAGAGTTCTTTCTATTTCCCTTTTCTCTTGCAGATGTTCTGCTGGTGGGTTGCTGTTTCTTCTTCTTGTTGTTGTTGTTAGTATTTTCCCAAAATGTTTGTTTGAAACAAAATTATCCTGAAATAAAAATTGACACTCCATGGCCAAGAGGATCATGGGGAAATCACACTTGCCCTTAGCTCAGCATTTCAAGTTTAGCAAAAGGAAATTTTAGCTTTGTTGTTTCAAATGTGCCGTACTTGAGTTAGAAATAGATCATCACAACTCTTGAATGTTATAAACATTATGGCATCCCAATAAGCCACAGCTCCTTCTGAATTGATGCAAAATCTCATGGATGTGCCCTTTTATTGCTAGACTAATTTGAACCTCAAGTTCACAGTTATAGTGGGTGATTTCTCCTCTGGACCCGTTTTCTGAAATTTCTTATAGACCTTCCTGTCAGCATGTTGTCATGCCTGGAAAATTATCTTTGCCAAAGCTTCAGAAAGTACCAGAAAATGCAATAATTCGGAACTCCATTTCTGTTATGATTAAAGAAATCCAGCAAAAGTTTTTAAAATCGAAGCTTTTATGATCTGAATCCAAGTTTTCAGAAGAGCTACCGTTGTTTTGCCTTTTCCCCCCAAATCATTATGTGATTCACTTTTTGAAATATGTTTCAATTAAAATATTGTTATTATTTTTGTTTATAATATAATGAAGAGAAAAAAAAATGTGAAATATACCTGCCATCCTTAAAACAAAGTGAACAGGAGAACATAGATGAATATATTTCAAGGGAAACAAAATGGGTAAGAGCCAACATTGATACTATTTAAAAGAACCACTACATTACTGTGATTAGTCAATAAATTTTATTTTTATTTCATCTATTTCCAGGAATATCACTGTTACTATTATCACTGTTAGCAATAAATACTTATACTATAAAAATATATAGTTGTATTGACAATAAACTAAATAAAAATATTGATATATCATCTTTCAAAATTACCAGTCTTGTAGCTTGAACATATTTTTACTATGGAAAGTTTTAAAACTTTATTATTAATAAATTCCAGATTATTTCAGGGACGTAGATTCCCTGCACTACAGCTTTATTTCCTGCTTCTTTCCTATGCAAAAATTTCCAATTCCTTTTTCTCCCTCTTTCTTTTCTTTTCTTTTCTTTTCTTTTCTTTTCTTTTCTTTCCTTTCCTTTCCTTTCCTTTCCTTTCCTTTCCTTTCCTTTCCTTTCCTTTCCTTTCCTTTCCTTTCCTTTCCTTTCCTTTCCTTTCCTTTCCTTTCCTTTCCTTTCCTTTCCTTTCTTGGCTTCTATTGGAAAAGAAGGAAGGAAGGAAGGAAGGAAGGAAGGAAGGAAGGAAGGAAGGAAGATTGGTTTGCCTTAGTATAGTCCACAGGTCTGCAACCCGCGGCTCCGGAGCCGCATGTGGCTCTTTCAGCCGTCCCATGCGGCTCCCAGTCCTATGCCATGTGCAGTCCAAAAAAAAAAAAGTGGGACTAAAAAAGTTCAACCAATCAATTCAAATATGCAGGCTAGGTGCATATCTCGCCTTGGCTCCACTCTTCAGTCAAACCCTGTTCTGCGCATGCGCGTATGTACACACATGCGCACCCATTTTTTGCGGCTCCCAGTTTTTCCTTTTGTGAGGGAACCGGTTCCGAGTGGCTCTTTCACTGTTTCAGGTTGCTGACCCCTGGTATAGTCATTTGCTTCCATTAAAATGTCTCTGGTTTATTTTCATGCACTTTATAAGTTTATATATTTCACTTTTAAAATCATGTAAATCACATGCTGAAATGAATTTTTCAGGTTTACTATGTGCTATGAGAAATGTTTCCTATTGTCTGCTCTGAATCTCCTTCAACTGAATTTCATTGGATGACCTTGGTCTTCCTTTCTCCATTCAAGTCATAATTTGCCCTGCTCAGTCCCTAGAGTTCCAGACTTTTGATTACGTAAAATGTTCAAGGTCCCTGATCAATTTGGTTTTCGGTTTCCAGCTTACACTTATTTTAGTTTCCAGTTGAAGAATTATAATGGCCATCAATATATCAATATGGCATGATCTTAAATAATGCTACTGTTTCATTTCAGATTTAATATTACTGCCTTAGCTACTGTATATGCACATATATTTTGAGGAAACACGCGATTGCGATTATTTAGATTATTTTTTGGAATTTATGAAACAAGCATTTCAGTGCTATATATATAATGTTATCTTTTTTTAATTGAAAAGTTTTAAAATACATTTTAATACAAAAAACCCCTCCTCCCCCCTCTCCCCAACCCCTCCCTCCCCTCCCCTCCCCCTCCCCGACTTCCCAGAGCTGAATACAGGGTATAAAAATACAAATAAACATAATCTAAAATACACTAACACCAATAAAACATTAAATTCTATCACACTTTAACTCTCCATCGTCAAAATAATAATAAAGAGCCTTGGTGGAGCAGTGGGCTAATGCCTCCTTAAGTAACACCAGCTGCCTGCAATTAGTGCAGGTTCGCATCCCACCAGGCTCAAGGTTGACTCAGCCTTCCATCCTTCCGAGGTAGGTAAAATGAGGACCCAGATTGTTGGGGGCAATAAGCTGACTTTGTAATAATGCCGCTTGGGGGGTGTATGAAAGCCCTAATAAGCAGGCATATACATAGAATGAAGGCTACTGCTAAGCTTGTAAGCCGCCCTGAGTCTTCGGAGAAGGGTGGGATATAAATGGAATTAAAATAAAAATAAAAATAAAATAAAAATAACTACAAACTAATTATACATCATATAGATCCATTACTTATTCAAATACTAAATGAAACTTTTTAGTCCCATATTTGTTCTGGATATAATCAATCCATCTCCTCCATTCCACAATATATCTCTGTTGCGACTGGTCTTCCAAATACGCTGAAATCTTCGCCATTTCCGCCAAGCTATATATATAATGTTATCTTGAGATAAAGTTTACATTCACAATGAAAAGGATTGATATATTTCTCAGTTTTCAAAATTTATACTAATATTTTCAAATAACATATAGATTTGTATACTTTGATGTGCACTTTTAACAAAATATCATCCAGCTTTCTCATTTTCCTTCTTTACATTTTCCTTCATTTTGCGCCAATTATTTATTATTCTTTATTGTGTGAAGCACTGGATTCATATCAAGTTAAATTTTATTATATATTTCTTTTAATTTGATCTGGTAAAGAATAAACAGGCTACAACCAGATCATGTGTTCCTATCTCATTTTCCCAGGTTCTTTTTAAGAAATGACTGAAACTAGATAGGTAATATAGATAATCCACAATTTAAATACACGTATTTAAGATCAAGTTATGATCAGAATGCAAAAACAGTTCCATTTAGAAAGCAAAAACCTTTTTTTAAAAAAATAAAAATAAAAAATAAGGCTCAAATGTTTGGAGTGATCCCTATTTTAAATAACCATGACTGCTTGACTTTTTTTAGTTACATTAACATATTTTTTGTGAGCAGAGTGCTATGGCAACAAAAAGAATAATAATTCTGAGATGAAATTTATTCTTAATTGCTTCTACAGTGCAGGCCATCTTTACAAAGTGCACATTTTCAGCTCATTATTCTTATTTTTCAGAGATGATGCCTTTTTTCTTAATATTTACTTTTCCATTTACCTGAACTCTTCAGTATTTCTAAAACAGCCAATTATCATTTAATTGACTTACTCTCAACTTAGGAATTCTACATACTAGCAGTCTTCCTCTTGCTTCTTACCATGAATACAAATCTCTTAATCATAAATACTCTATTGGCTTTTTATTAAAATCTGTGAAGTACTCACTGTCATGTTGATTTCTTATTTCCTTAAGGAAAACATGCAACCTCACTGTGTGATTTTAATTTTATATTTTCATTTACATCTTTCCCATTGCCGTTATAGCATGTAGCACTTCACACATCTATTTATGATTTCAATGTGCATGCAGAAAGGTGCTACATGTGTATGTAGAGCTCTTCTAACCTAGTCAAGATTGCCCTCAAAGAGAGGATTGCACATTGATACACAAATAAAAGTGCCTTTTCTCATGTACAAAATGTATAAATAGCATGATGTGATTTTGACAGTATTGGCAATAAAATATGAACTTCATTGCTTATTCTAATAACATGCATTTAACAATAACAATAATAGAGTTGGAAGGGACCTTTGAGGTCTTCTAGTCCAGCCCCCTGCTCAGGCAGGAAAACCTATACCATTTCAAACAAATGGTTGTCCAGTCTCTGACAAATGGTTGTCCAGCCCTTGACTTACAACCAATCCCTTAGCAATATTCAAAGTTACAATGGATCCTGCAAAAGCTATCTATGACCCAGATTCAAAGTTACAGATGCTGCAACACCTCTGTGGTGATTTGTCCCTACAACTAACTGCAGGGATGCTGCAGCAGCCCACCACCACCTATCTCCTCTCCCAGCCTGCCCCAATGGGTCATTGCAGGTCATGGGCCTGCTTCCCACCCCTCCTCCTCATCTCATGTCAGCCATTGCATCCTTATCTTTCAAAGATCTCTGGAGCACACCAGAACTTGCATTAGGGAAGCAGAGAAGGCCACTCTGTTCCTCAGCTATGTGGCATGATCCCGGAAGTGGTTGTCATTTTTGGACAGGCCACAATTATTTGAGTCCCCCCAAAAACAGCATCAGGAATGGAGTGGATTGGAGTGGATTGGTCAGCCTCCTAAGTGGTCTCCAGAGATCTTTGAAAGGTAAATGCAGTGGGGGTGATGGGAGTGAGGGATGGGAAGCAGGCCCATGAATCAGGAAGCAGAGCATGCAGTGCCTGAGGTGTGGGGGAGGTCTTGGGAGGTGCAGGGCAGGCAGTCCCAGGTCTGTGCTAGGTCTTCCAGGGCCTCTCCCACCTCTAAGGCACTTCATGTTTTGTTTAATGATCCTTGTGTTTGCTTAATAACAAGAGAGATGGTCACCTTGCTTAATAACCATCATGACTTTTGACCACAATGGATAGGTTCCATTACAATTATGAGTTGAGAACTGCCTGTTTTAACAAACATGCATTACATATTAAGAGATAGTGTCAGAGTTACTTGATAGTGATGCGGGTGACATATAAAAGCACTTCCTTTTCTTTTACCTTGTTCATACACTGGGATCATATTTGGAAGAATTTCTTTAGATGTCAACTAAGGTAACAAATAAATCTTACTAGTGGCAGCCCATTTAGTAGAATTCAAGGTTTGTTAAGTTTGTGTTCTACCAATACAATCTTTATGTTTCCTGGTAATGGTCTGCCCTTTCTTCCTTCCTTCCTTCCTTCCTTCCTTCCTTCCTTCCTTCCTTCCTTCCTTCCTTCCTTCCTTCCTTCTTCACTCTACTCCACTCCCTGCCCCAGATTTAGATATGTAGATTTAGCCCCCCCCAAAAAAAAACACTCTGTATTGTTAAAGATAACAATAGCTTTTATGCCATAACCCTTCTACTTAGTAGTCATGAGATTCCAGTTACCTCTGGCTCAAACCAACCAGCATGTCAGAAACTCAGTTGTAGCCATCAGCTAAATAAGCTCTTGCCATGCTGAGTTGCTGTGCTCCTGGATTCTATATATATTATATAACCAGTCCTTATTTCAAGGAAAACATGATCTATTTTGGGTTCTTGTTTTCTTTCTTTAGACATCTTTCTGAATATGAAAATATTAAAATATAATGTGGAGAAGTATTGTGTAAGTTATATTTCAGCTAAATATTAAGAATTTAGGGTTGTATTGATAAGATATGGATTTCAATATTCTTATTAATGTGTATAGCTATATAACCCAGCTAGATGGCAACACTTGGCTGAATTAATATACATATGTACATACATACATACCCACACAAACTCACATATATTGCATACATAAACACACATTTATACATATACCTATGTACATACATACACACACACACACACACAATACACATACACATACATATATAGTCTAAAGGCTAAACTGGGAAGTTGAGAACAGGTCCCTGAAGAAAGGAAAACTCTTCCATTTTTGTTATCCATTAACCAAAATTTATGCCTCCATTAAATCATGAGGAAACCTGAAGGAGGATTTATCTTTTATAGTATATAACATTTATTATAATTTATGGTGCGTCTTGGAACAATGAAAGCCAGTGACTTTAATTTATATATCCAAAGAATTTGGGGAAAATCTATTTGTAGATTCTATCTGAGGTGGGAATAATATTTTTTTTTATTTGTCAACCTGTATGACATCTCCATCACAAAGTGACATCTCTGGGATTAAGACAGCCCATCACTGACTAGGTAAATCGATACTGAAAGGCTTTAAAATGTCTTCTTATAAGACTTTTACTGTTCCAATTACTATATTAGGTGTTATAGAAAGCTGTTACTTGAAAATCTACACTATGTAAACATAAGTGTGAGGTGGAAAGCTTATTTTTTCAAGAGTTGACAATTGATAGGTTGATTGAATTATTGTTTGGTACATTGTTAGCAGAAACTGATGCAACAGTTGCATAGGACATATAAGGCTGCCATTTCCAAAACCCGAGCCCACTAAGCACACAAATTCTGTTAACAAGCTCTGGGGAGATCTATAATGAATTTTCCTTTTAAGTTGTCAGAGGAGTTTCAAAGGAAGAACCATAAGAAATAAACATATTTGTATGATAATTTAGAAATCATTTCTTGCAATGTTTCTGACATTATTATGTTCCTGCCTGAAAGAGAAAGAGAATGGCATCCAGTGGACATTCTGCACTTTGGGACTCAGAACTACCTTTAAAGGTAAAGGTTCCCCCGCACATGCGTGCTAGTCCTTTCCAACTCTAGGGGCCGGTGCTCATCTCTGTTTCAAAGCCGAAGAGCCAACGCTTGTCCGAGGATGTTTCCGTGGTTATGACTAGATGCCAAAGGCACACAGAATGCTGTTACCTTCCCACTGTAGTGGTCCCTATTTTTCTACTTGCATTTTTACGTGCTTTCGAACTGCTAGGTTGGCAGAAGCTGGGACGAGTAACAGGCGCTCACTCTTTTACGTGGCACTCGGGATTCGACCCGCCAAACTGCCAACCATCTGATCGACAAGCTCAGCGTCCTAACCCACTGAGCCACCGCGTCCCTTTACAGCACAGCAAAATTTGAGTTACCTGGAAAGGTAAGACAGATTCAAGTGAACAGGAGATGAATGTTTGAAGCCTGAAAAGAAGATGTGACTTGCAAGTTGACAGAGGAGAGTTATTATAACTGGTCTTTTCATATTATAATAAGCAGAAACTAAGATGAACTGTAATACTGTTCATGTAAGAACCATTTATCCAGAGCACACATTAGAGATTGATTAAGAGGCTCCCCAAAATTGGTATCCCTTCCTGCTTATCTAAGTGGTAAGAAAGAATATCACTCAGAACAGCTATGATTCCATCAATTAGTCTTTAAGAAGAAAGATGAAGAACTGCCACTTTAAAACCACTTGACAATTGAAATTGACAAATCTAAGATAGCCTTATAAATCCTTGTGGCTTCCATCTGATGAAAATTTTCCCCGATAAAAATGTGTCTCTTCAGTAAATTAAGCATAGGCATTATCTATTTTCATATTTTAATGATTGATCATGTTCATTTAAATACTTAAACAAAATACGTTTAAATAGTCTTCATTTTTAATTCTGAAGATTTTAAGATCATGAGTGGTAGTCATTTGCACATGATTAATGAAGTCCAAAACAGAAACTTTGCATTCTACAAAGATGGATTCATTTTTAAATTATATTAAATATAATTACATTCTGTATGGGGATGCAATTTAAAATATTAAATTTACAATTTAAATGTATTTAAATTTAATGTTTTACTAAGCTCTTTACTTAAGCATTTGTCTGAAGCTGTTCTCTTTTGGTTTACTGAGAAGCCCCAGTTCATCCTGTTGATCCACATGAAGAGCAAAAGAACTGAGAAAAGTCTGGGTTTTAAAATAATTGTCTATTTCTCTGCCAGCTTGCATAACACGTGACAGATAGGGGGCCTTATTGCAATGCAGTATCATTTACTATGTGCTGCCAGTCATTCTTAAAACCTCAGAGCCCACAGGGATGAAACTTTCATTTGTCTGATTTCACCTGCTCCCTCACGAAAAGTGATTGGTGGCCATTTTTCCCATTAGTAGGTAGTTCCGTGGAAATTCACCTGTCACTTTCCTTAAGTTGTCCTGCATTAAAATCTGTGATGACAGCTTAACATATGGTGAGCATTGTGCCAGCATAATGCTTGGATGAAAGTATATTAATGCAGCTATGAAGAAGAGCCTTGAGCCTTGGAAAGGAGAGGAAGTTCAATAATAATAATAATAATAATAATAATAATAATAATAATAATAATAATAATAATAATAACAACAACAACAACAACAACAACAACAATAACAACAACAATAATAACAACAATAATAACAACAACAATAACAACAACAACAACAACAATAACAACAACAACAACAACAATAATAACAATAATAACAATAATAACAATAATAACAATAATAACAAGAAGAAGAAGAAGAAGAAGAAGAAGAAGAAGAAGAAGAAGAAGAAGAAGAAGAAGAAGAAGAAGAAGAAGAAGAAGAAGAAGAAGAAGAAGAAGAAGAAGAAGAAGAAGAAGTTGGAAGGGACCTTGGAGGTCATCTAGTCCAACCCCCTGCTCAGGCAGGAAACCCTATACCATTTCAGGCAAATGGCTGGCCAGTCTCTTCTTAAAAACTTCCAGTGTTGGAGCATTCACCACTTCTGGAGGCAGGCTGTCCCACTGGTTAATTACCATGCTTTCAAACATAAACAAGCAAATACATGCAAAATTGTTCTTCCATTTACAATGCCAAGTTAAGAAGCTATTTATCTGAACTACAATGCTTCCTTTTAAACTAACTTGCATGTTTACTGTCATTTCAAACTTGAATATTGTGAGAACTTTCCAGTTTAAATTTTTAGAAATGCTATAATTAAAAAAACTGACATTTAAATAGTGCAAGTAAATAATTATTCTCCGATATATAGGATACAATTTCTTCCAATAACCCTGCGCAATCAAATAACCATATAACACAATAAAAAATAAGCAAAGTTCAGTAAAAAAATAGAAAAAAAATTGAAAGAGGCCTATGCACTTGTATATGTACCTGTATAAGTGAATGAACATACTGTAACTTGGTTTTCTGAAACAAGACAGCATTAAATGCAGAATGCTGTATTTAATTCAGGAATATGTTGCACAACTGAGGTGTCATTAAATGTGAGATATGATTCCACTGCTGTGGGCAAGACCTACAGATAACCAGTTAAGTTTAGAACATTTTAACAGATGTTAAAAAGGTCTTTAAGATATTTAAGTCCTCAAAAACGGTCTTGATTTAAATCAAATTGCCAGTGATAACTTTATCTACAGGTGGTCTTCTACAATTGGGAGCACAATTTTCAACAATTTCCATTTTTAAACAAGGAAGATGTTAAGTAAGCTATTCCAGAGTTTGCAAATTTTTGTCATGGTTTTAAGCGAATCACTGCAATTATTAAGTGAACCATGTGTTCATTAAGCAAACCCATCTTCTCGCTGGGAAGGTTGCAAATGGAGATCAAGTGTTCCTGAAAGACATTACAATCATGTATACTATCTAACAAGTTATATATATATGTATGTATGTATGTATGTAATAATAATAATAATAATAATAATAATAATAATAATAATAATAATAATAATAATAATAATAATAACAACAATAATAATAAAGTTGGAAGGGACCTTGGAGTTCATCTAGTCCAACCCCCTGTTCAGGCAAGAAATCCTATACCATTTCAGACAAATGGCTGTCCAATCTCTTCTTAAAAACTTCCAGTGTTGGAGCATTCACAGCTTCTGGAGGCAGGTTGTTCCACGGTCAGGAAGTTTCTCCTTAGTCTTAGGTTGCTTCTCTCCTTGACTAGTTTCCATCCGTTGTTTCTTGTCCTGCTTTCAGGTGCTTTGGAGAATAGCTTGACTCCCTCTTCTTTGTGGCAGCCCCTGAGATATTGGAACACTGCTATCATGTCACCCCTCACCCTTCTCTTCATTAAACTACACATACCCAATTCCAGCAACCGTTCCCTATATGTTTTAGCCTCCAGTCCCCCAATCATCTTTGTTGCTCTTCTCTGTACTCTTTCTAGAGTCTCGACATCTTTCTTACATTGTGGTGACCAAAACTGGATGCAGTATTCCAGGTGTGGCCTTACCAAGGCATTGTAAAGTGGTATTAGTACTTCACGCGATCTTGATTCTATCCCTCTGTTAATGCAGACTAGCACTATGTTGGCTTTTTTGGCAGCTGCAGCATACTGCTGGCTCATATTGAAGTGATTGTCTACTAGGACTCCGAGATCCCTCTCACAGTTACTACTATTGAGCAAGGTACCACCTATGCTATACCTGTGTATTTGATTTTTCCTGCCTAAATGTAGAACCTTACTTTTTTCACCATTGAATTTCATGTTGTTATTTCACAACAAGAAAGTTCCCTAGGAATGCTAATACAGTTGATATAGCAGCAACAGATCTGCTCTAGGTTGACCTTCGATAGGGCTTTTTTTTTTTAAAAAAAAAAAAAGGCCAAGGATACAATTATCCTGCATCTCCAGAATATCATTCAGTTTTTGAAATAAAAAGATGCCTCCTTGTATTTTTATCTATTTATTTGTTTGCCTTCTTAGCAGGAATACTAATCATTTAACAGACACTTGATTTGTATACATCCTTGAAATTACGTCTATTGACATCAACAAATAAAATCCTATGAAGGAAAAATGGATCAATATATGAAGAAAAAAAGAATGGTAAGGTGCTCAAATGACCATTCTGCTCCTCACCCCTTCCTTTCATTGCCTCACAGATGGGCATGTTTGGTTCTACAATCATTGGAATATGAAGTGGAAATATTTATTTATTTATTTATTTATTTATTTATTTATTTATTTATTTATTTATTTATTTATTTATTTATTTATTATTTGGATTTATATACCGCCCCTCTCCCGAAGGACTTAGGGTGGTGTACAGGGCAATTAAAGCACTATATACAACACATAATGTACAAAAATTAAAATAAATTAAACCAAGTAGCCCTAAACAATAAAACACGTTCTAAAATTTAAAATTTAAAATTTAAAATCTAAAACCCCAGTCCCTCAGTCCAGGCTGGCAAGTTCAAATAGCCAAGTCTTCAGGTTGCAGCGAAAAGAGCGAAGGTCAGGAGCCATCCGGAGCTCAACAGGAAGCTGGTTCCAGAGGGCAGGCGCGCTCACAGAGAATGCTCTCCCCCTGGGGGCCACCAGTCGACATTCCCTGACCGACGGCACCCTGAGGATGCCCTCTCTGTGGGAGCGCACAGGACAATGGGAAGTTAACGCCGGCAAAAGGTACTCCCATAAATAATCTGGGCCCATGCCATTTAGGGCTTTATAGGTCATCACCAGCACCTTGAATCTCACCCGGAAGACAACTGGAAGCCAATGCAGCTCGCAGAGCAGAGGTGTTACATGGGAGTATCGGGAAACCCCCATCACAACTCGCGCGGCCGCATTCTGCACCAGTTGGAGCCTTCGAGTAGTATTCAAGGGCAGCCCCATGTAGAGAGTGTTGCAGTAGTCTATCCGAGAGGTCATGAGCGCATGAGTGACTGTGCGTAGGGCACCTCGGTCCAAATAGGGCTGCACCTGGCGCACCAGGCGAACCTGGGCAAAAGCCACCCTGGTCACAGCTCCTATATGATCTTCTAAACTGAGCTGTGAGTCAAGGAGGACATCCAAGCTGCGAGCCCTATCTACGAGGGGGTAACACTTCACCCCCTATAGATAAATATGGAATAGAGTGTTTCTAGTTTAGCAAATATACAGACAAATTTTTCTTGAGTGGTGCAAAAGGTTCTTTTTCAAAAGGCAATTGGACTTTCTGTGGGTTTGGTTTTTTTTGGTTGAAGGAATGGTTTGTGGAACAAAAAGAAGGGGCAAAGAAAGAACATTCTGGCTTGATAACATCAAATCTGATACAAAGAAGACAACTGACTAACTGAACAAACCAAAAGAAGATGTGCTTGACAGGAGAGCATGGAGAGCATTTGCCTGGAAAAAAATCACAGAGTCAGACACAACGGAATGGTAAAAACAACAATAGATTAATACTTCCTTGTCTTCTCTCCCCCCCCCTTTCTTTCCTAGCAAAAATGTAAACCAAATCCATTCTACTGACGGTATCGAAGGATTAGCCATAGTATCAAACTCTGAAAATGTTTTGCATCTATTTTGCTTTTTATAGGAAGATCATACTATTTGCATGTTCTTGCTCTAAAATATTGCCCATTGCTACTGAAAAGGAAACTATAAATCTGCTTTGTTGCTGCATTATTCAGCATACCCCTAGCAGGCTGAGTATGTATCAGGCAGATTATCTATTATTTAAAATGAAACCCATTGTTTTCTTAGATACATACTGTTATGTAGTGGGTCCGACGCAAGGAAGAGACGCCAGCCGGAGTACACGTTCAGCTCTTTATTGTGAGGGGGGTGCATACTGGAGAACAAGGGCTACCTGGCCTCCTTATATACCTAGCCAGGCAGGCGGCCAGCCAATGGGGTTGGCCCTAGGTTTCCCGCCGAAACTGTCCAGGCCACTCCCCCTGGTGGCTGTTGCTATGCAGATGCCTGCACCAGGATACATAACACATACGATGGTCCCTTTGTCATTCTTTAAAGTCGTCCTTAAAATTCTATGGGAAATACAGAACGTTACAACATAACAATAAATATTTTTTATGTAACCGTCAGGATTTTTTTTTAACTCAAGGCTGAAGGCATTGCTGTGAGAGATGAATTGTGTTCATGAACAAGTAAACTTGTTCAAATCTGTATAAGTAATAGGTGATTGAATTTCCTGCTGACTTATCAAAGAACCAGAGTACAAAGACACAGGTACTGTGTTAGGACTGATAGAGGGGAAGAACAGAAAGTCTCTTACTAAAGAAAATGATTGCAGTTTCAGAAGTAAAATAAAAATATTGTTTTATTGAAATACTTTCAGACTATCTCTGTCTTGCCCACAGACAGGAAGTAATGGGAAAACATATGCAAATAGACACAAGAGAGTTGTTAAAGCCCAATATTTATGTGCTGCACTTTCAACAAACAGATTGGACTCATGGCAATTTATTCAAAAAGTTATTATAGATACAGTAATTATAAATATGGATTGCAATCTAACAATAGCAATTAAAGAAATGTAATGTGTGATTAAACAGGTTTAATTACTTTTCTTTTGGCTAGGAAAGAACTTGCAGGCAATAATCACCAGAATACCAAAGCAATATACGGTGAAGGCAATATTGGTGTATTTAATTTTAAAGCAGCTTTACTGTGACAGGTTGGTTGGGATTTCTGAGAATTTTAATTCCCACTACTCTCGAGTATGTTGCATGAAGGAGTAATGTCACAGGCAACACAAATGGCTCATGGATACAAAATCTGTACAAAGGGAAGCTATTGAATATATTTTAAAAATTAACAAAAAGTTGAAATTGATAGAACTGATGATCTTTATGTTCTACAGAACTGTAACCTGCATACAGGTAGAAATAATTCTCACTGGTCATAAATGGAGCAGAATTTATATCTTGAGGGGGGGGGAAATGAAGCTTTAACTTTATATTTTTGTAAGGTCAGTCTGCATATACATTTTCCAGACATAAGACATTACAGAAAAAAATTAAACTACTGAGGGGAAAAAATATTTATTTGTTTGTTTGTTTGTTTGTTTGTTTGTTTGTTTATTTATTTATTTATTTATTTATTTATTTATTATTATATTTATTTATTTGCATTTTGTGTTTCTAGATCTCCCAGTCCCACAAGGAGAGAATAAAAATACACATTTTATTTTCATTCTCATTGTTTCATCTGTCTTTACTCTGGTTTCCTTACAGTAGTTCAAAATAGCTGTTTGACTTGTAATGGATAAGTTTTCTTCATAAATTATTTCTATGGCATTGCCTTCCTCCTGATTGTCTTTTGTTTATACCTACTGTGTTTTTTCCAGCTACTAAATAATACAAATAATGCAGCACAGTTCACTATTAACAGTTCTCTAAAGTCCATGTATTAGTTCCAAAAAGTTATTTCAGTTATCTTCTTTGGAAGGCAAAAAGTTTCTTAACACATTATTTTTTCCCTCACTGGCTTCAATTTCACATTTTTTTCCAAGTTGTCATAAATGAATACAGAAGTATATAACATATACCTGAAATGTCTGATTTTAGAAAAAAAATAGAGATTTTACAGTCCACTGTTCTAAGTACAGCCTTGTCCAGGAATATTATAAGATGCTACATTCTGCTCATACAAAGTGACAGTCCTATAATCATGAGAATTGTTTTTTTGTGTTTCCCCCAAAATAAGACCCAGTCTTATATTTTTTCCCCTCCAATAGAGGCAGTAGGTCTTATTTTTTGGGGGGTGTCTTTTTCCCCCTGACATCTGCCTCACCTCACGGTGGTGGCACCAACAGCCCGGTCCAGCAGGAGGCTGCATGGCCTGCCCTGTCATTCCACAGCCACATGGCGAGGCAGGTGGGGGAGGGTTGGAGCTGCCCTAAAGACCCCATAGGTTCCCAAACACTTTCCCCCAAAATGGAGCTCTGATGGAGACTGGAAGCTCCATCTGCTTATGAATGGGGCACTTGGAGACAGAGCTAATCACTCTGTTTCAAAATAACCCATTCGCAAGCAGATGGAGCTTCCAGTCTCCGTTTGGGGAAGAAATGTTTGGGCGTCTAAGCGCCACTTGGGAACGAAGTGATTTGTAATGTAGAAATATTAATTTATGAAATAGAATTAGTATTTCATGCTGGTTGTGCTTCTGCATAATGGTTGGGTATATTCCATGTTGTAACATAGCTCAGAGTGCTTTTGAAGGCCAAGCAGCATTTGAATAACTATCTATTACATGTACGCATAAAAATATTGATAATCCAATTGAATATTATAACATAATTTTTCATGGAATCTCTTAGATTCAACTCTTTTTCATATGTCCTTGAGAAATGCTCTACAGCATCAATTGTCATTACAAAGCTTTTTCTCCACCTGATTGTCTTCATTTCTTATTTATTACTACAAAAATAGCTTAGAGCATAAACATTTTAGAACAGGGCTTTTCAAGCTTTTCACCCATTGTACCACTTTTAGGACATGGTAACATCCGAGTACCACTAGTCACCTAGCAAGGTGTCAAAAACGTGATGACCAAAAAAAAAAAAAGGAAAAAGTGATGAAGTACAGGTAGTCCTCGACTTACAACAGTTTGCTTAGTGACTGTTCAAACTTACAATGGCACTGAAAAAAGTGCCCCCAAGCCACAGCTGAGCAAGACACCTGCCTGCCTGCCCGGCAGCGCTCTTCCTCCTCTCCAAGGTTTTCATTGTTGTGAGCATTTCTGTTGAGGATTGGCAGCGGGGGTGGGGTGGGGTGTTTGGTTTTTATTCCCCCACTCTGCTGGGTGGTTGCAGCAGGTTTTGGTCACTTCACATGACCCTGGGACACTGTGATTGTCATAAATATGAATCAGTTGCCAAGCATCTGAATGTAAATCACAAGACCCTGGAGATGCTGCAACATTCCAGCTGATCGGTGCTTCTTCTGGGCTCAGAAGTGCCAGGATCAGCGCCAAGCTCTAACTGGAGCCTGGCTCTTATCCTGGTGCTTCCATTGAGCCTTGACAACCCCGAAGAAGCACTGATCCTGACGCTTCCGCTGAGCCATGACAGCCCTGCAGCTCCAGCCATCTCTCGCTCAGGCTTGTGCGGTGCTGCCACCGGTTCAGCTCATTCCCTTCCCCCGCTACCACTTTTCTAGGATGGTCATGTACCACCTGCCAGGTGCCAATGTACTACAGGTGGTACGCGTACCACTGGTTGAAAAGCCCTGTTTTAGAAGTTTAATTATTGTGCTTGGCAATCCTGCAATTAAACTATACCTGTCTATTTTGTAATATATTCTGCAATAATATCTACTATTGTAAAATAAATTTTTAAAAAGCCTTCCAGAAACTGTGTATAAAGTATAAGGCAGTTGTGATGGTCTTAGTTAAGCTTCTATAAGGTAAAATTGGACAGAGACAATTGGAAGTAGTTGCTAAATGATTAATGCATGAAGCAATAAATTTAGGTACATTTGTTCCTACCTATGAAGTGTTGGTTGAGAAAAATGAAAAGTAAAGTACCAAGTCTCTATGTATTTTACAAAGAATCTTTATACATTAATAAATATAAGAACTAAAACTAAGCATACAGTATTTAAGTTAAAAACACATGAGAAATTTTGGTCTCTTTTTGAAATGAGGCATCATTTCTTTGTGAAAATTTTGTGTAAATTTTGTGTTTAGCACCCAAAGTTGTCCTTGTGTGAAAGGCTGCTATATAAATAAATGTAGCACATAAATAAATGAACTTCCTTGATTAAATCAAACCATTGATGCTAATTTTGGTCTCTAGTGGTAATGTTAACTCTGCATCTATACTAAACAATTTAAGGCACTAAAGGTAGCAGGAAAATTGAAGTAAGAGTGTTTTTCATTCACAGTTTCTGGGAAAGATGGTTCAGTATCAATTTCATGTTATAATTTGTTTCTTTTACTGAAGAGTAAGGTTAAAAATATCAGTTTATAATTTTTAACTTGCATCATTTATTCCCGAAGAATGACTAAATGTATGATGATCCAGGGCACAGCACAGAGACAACACCGTCAGCTGGCAGTACAAACTGCCCCTTTATTGCTCCAAATGTTCCCCAAATGCTCCCACGTTCCTGGCAAGTCCCAGAATAAGTAACGACACACACACACACACACACACACACACACACACACACACACACCTTCAGCAGCCTCTGGCTGCAAGTAGTTTCAAAAGTTTTTAGATTAGAATAGCAATTTACTCAAGGCCAAGTAGATAACAAAGAAAGGAACATACATCCAAATCTAATGAGTCTGTGGGAAGAAAAGCTTGCCTAAGTAGTTTCAGAAGAGAAGCCAAATTCAAACTGAGGTTTGGAGCACCAAATCAAGTTTGTCAGCCAGTCCAATGGTCAGAGTTTCAGGGTTTACAAGTAGAGATCACAACACAGAACAAGAGATCAGAGTTGTTTCCTACGTCGGCAATGGCACACAAACCTCCAATAATTCAGCATTTTTTTCCCCGACAAATGCCCCTCCCCACAGTGTCTCCTTAAGTCTCAGTCCCCAGGTGTGCCTTGTGGAGAGGGGCAGGGTGCTCTCCTCCCGAGTAGTTGGGCCTGCCAATGTTGTTCCCTCCTTCTCTCCACTCTCTGTGCTCTAGGATCAGGAGGGGGTAGCCCTTGCTCTGTGTCTCATGTTCACCCTGCCCCTGTTCTTCCCTGCCTTCAAGCTGTCCCAATCCTGAAAGGCCCTGGCCTGCCTTGGCCTGCTCCTCCCTATATTCCTCCAAAGCCAACAATGCCTTCCCCTCCAACTTTCTTGGCTCCAGTTCCAGCTCATCTTCCTCAGCAGATTCAGCTCTGATGGGGGCATGCCAAAATGTTTCCTTTTCAGTCTTTGAGTTCATAAAATCTGCATTCCAGGCACTATTGTTAAAGATGCAGGCATGTAAACATGCATACAAATGTGCCTAGACAAACACAAGTACATGTGTAAATGTTCAGGAGGGATGTTTATAAAGTAGTGATAAGGTTGTCTGATATTTTTTAGACAAACTGTAGTTACTAGTTTTTATTATAAGGGAGTAAAAATGGGGGGAAAAACCCCTTCCTATTTCTATTAGACTTTCTATATTTTGCTACAATGTATTCAAGGTAATTGTTCTGAATTGATTTTTTTCCCATTTTATTGTAACAATCAGCATGTGATATAGACTGTTTGGCAGAAATATACTTCTTGATCCAAGATCAGTCATGACCAAATACTATAGGCATTTAAAAATGTTCCCAGGGGGACTTCCGGGTGGCAAGGCTCCATCGATGGCGGTCATCTTGACCGTCAGCCCCGTTGACTCCATTTAAATTGCGGAAACAGCGACAATCAGCTGCTTCGTGGTTTGGGAACCCACCCCCTGGGAGAAGAGGGGAGGGTGAGTATTCAGGTAGAGGTAGAGCTCCCCTAGACCCCCAGAATGATCAATCTTGGGAGCGAAGGGCGAGAGCTCCCTCGGAGCCTGAATTAAACTCTGGACTCGGGGACTCCTCTGTTTTAAGGCTTTAGAACAGAGCAGGATGCTGCAACCATCCCTGCATTCAATGTTGAACTTTGGACTACTCGGACACAGGCAGAGCTGAGCAGGAGAATTTTGAAATTGCAAGTACATGATCTTTAACTCTGGAGTGTTATTTTTTTTCTCCTTCTCCAAAGCTTAATCTAAAACAAAGGGGAGGAAGATGGCGCCGGAATGAGGAAGAGAGAAAGTGGGTCTTTAAAAGCTGTAAAAGATTCTTTTAAAAACATTTGAAGCAGGTATAAAAGAGATCTAAAAGATCTGGAGATTTAAAAGGAAAGTAACAAAGTTGTAACCTGGGTCTCTAATTTAATTTGCGACTTTTATATAAGGATTGGGTGGAAAAGTGAAAGTGAGAAACAAAAGTTAATGGGTGTTAAAATGGCTTCTAAACTGCCTAGAGCTCCCATCTCTAGAAGTGCGGGGGCATCACCAGTTCAACAACAATCTGTACTTCAGAACTTGATGCTATCCCCCACAGTATCCTCATCAACATTAACATTGAAAGATTTACAAGAGGCCTTAAAACTTCAATCTGAGCAAATGGCGGAGCTCATTAATGAGAAAAATAAGGAAATAAGAAAGGATATTTTACTGGCATTTCAGGGGCTGGCACTTCATATTGAGCGTTTGGATGAACGCGTGGAAGAAGTTAAAGTAATTTGATACTGGAAGCTAAAATGTGCGAAGCTGAGAATAAAATGGATAAGATCAATGATAAGGTGGTAATGATACAATATAGAGATATGGAGTTTGCTTTGAGGGTAAGAGGTCTGAAAGAAAATCCACAAGAAAATTTGGAAGAGATATTTGCAAATGCTGTAGCACCTATACTGGGATGGCGAGCTGAAGACTTTATAATGGAAATAGATAAAATATTTCGTGTCAACTCCTGGACTGCTAGGCAAAGAAAACTACCAAGAGACGTGGTTGTTTAATTTACAAAGAGAATGATTAGAAACACAACTATTCAAGTCCTGATTTTGAAAGAAATTCCACCAAGAATTCTAATAAAAAGGAAAGAGTTTGTCTTCTTGGCAGATGAATTAAAAAAATGACAGCTCCAGTTCAGATGGGAGATACCAACTGGGATGGCGGTGAATTATGCAGGTACAAGATATCGTCTTAATACAGTTTTGGATGCAAGAGATTTTTACTATAATGTACTGAAAGCAGGTTCACCGCCATCCCCAGAATTCAAAAGAGGAAAGGAAGGAAGAGCACGACAAGCACAAATGGAAGGAATACAACAAGATGAAGAGGTGACCCCGCTGACTATTAAAGAAGTACAGCAAACTCTGGAAACTGTGCAGCCCCTGGTACCATTAGAAGAACCAAAGGTTCAAAGAATGACACGGGCTGCAACCAGATGAAAGGAACAACAACAAGAACAACAGAAACAGTACCCTAAAATCACCGCTCAAGAATCTATTAATACTGAAGCAGTGGGAGGAGTGAGACCAAAGAGGCAGGTGCTTATGGATCTGCAAGATATGCTCAGAAAGCTTCAAGTCGCAATAGATGGTGACAAAGTTTCTAACATGGAATGTTAATGGTCTAAACTCTCCGCAAAAGAGAAAGAAAATATTTCAGTATTTGAAACAATTTAAAAATGACGTTATATGTTTGCAGGAAACTCACATTCGTGTATCAGATCAAAAATATTTGATAAACTTTAGATTGGGTAAACAAATTATATTATGATGCTGCGGTTCTATCAACAATTAGTAATTGGTTCAATTTAACAGAAGAAAGAATATTGAATATTGAGGGATGTGATTTACTATATGGTTGGCATGCATATTTATTGTATGATAAAAAGGTGGATAATGTTTTTAAGACGTATATATTAAGGTATGCCCTGTTGCGAGTCTGAAAAAAATATCAATATAAGTTAAATTATAAAATACCAATTTGGGCAATACCGAAACATGCGATAGAAAATATAAGTTCGGGATTCAAATATGATGGGATTACATATAAAGAAATTTTTAGGTTGGAAAGGAATGTATGGCAACTAAAGCCATTCAATATTTTAAAAGAAGAAAAGATAGTACAAACTTGGTTTCAGTATGGGCAGATACAAGCTAGATGGAAAGAAGATAGGGAAATTGGTATTACAACAATTGATGAAAATTTGGTAAAACAAATTAGAGATCAAAGTCAAGCGCATATAAGAAGGATATATAATGCATTGCTAGAAATAGAATGAAAAGCTCCTGTTTCTTGGTTCGTGTCTTGTTTGTTTTTGTATCAATAAATTTGGCAGGCTTAATTCCAGCCTCTTGCCTTCTTGTAAAAGGGGTTGTCCCTGCCTTTTCTGCAGGGCCGTTAGCAGGCTGGTACAGAACAATAGAATAGAATATAAGAAGGATATATAATGCATTGATAGAAATAGACTCAGAAACGGAACTTGTTAAAGACTGTATGTTCCAGAATATTCAGGAACCAATAATGATAGATACCTGGGAAAAAATCTGGGTCAGAAATGTAAAATTTACACAGGCACAAAATTTAAGAGAGAACTTTTACTGTACAAAATGTTTTATAGATGGCATTTAGATCCTAAAAAATTAGCATGCATGTACTCAAATTATCAACCTAAATGTTGGAGGTGCGGTTGTGATGATGCAATGTACTATCATATATGGTGAACTTGTAAAAAAGTTAAAGCTTTTTGGATTAAAATTTGGTGGAATATCCAGAGGATATTTAAGAAAAAGATAAGGTTTTCTCAGCAGTTATTTCTGTTGGGTATTATTACAGATTGTACTGTTATAGAAACCAAATTGATGTTGAATTTAATAACGGCAGCAAGACTTTTGGTAGCACAATATTGGAAGAAGGAGGATCTGCCTACTATAGAAGAGTGGACTCTAAAAGTTTCGAACCTAGCAGAAATGACAAAAATCTCAGCATATTTGAAGATCAATCACAACAAAGATACATTTCGGAATGGAGAAGATGGATTGATCACATTCAGAATAAATATCGGACTAAAAAGTTTCATTTAGGTTATGAATGAGTATTAGAATTTAATAACATGTATCATTTAGTTATGTTTAATGGGAGTTAAAGTGTGATAGGATTTAAAATGTATTCATAGTTAGTTAGCGTATTCTAGCTTAAGCTTGTTAGATGCAATACCCTGTATTCAGCTCTGGGAAGTCGGGGGGAGGGGGTGGGACGGGTGGGCTTTATGGGGAGGTCTGGTCAATTTATGTTTAAAATGTACTGTAAAACTTTTTAATAAAAAAAAATGTTCCCAGGGTCCTATTTGAAAACCTTAGTTTTCAGCTTTTAGTCTTTTTCAGTGCTGAGTTGGCTTTATAAAGGGATTCATAAAATAGTTCAACGTTAAAAAAAGAAAGCTAAAACTGTAATCCCGATTTCACTTGACTGAAAGTTTAAGGAGGCAACAGGATTATTTGGGATTGTTTTATTTATGAGTTTTTTTAATCTGTTTTTGTAATTCTTTACTAAAAGAGGAAGGTTGCAGTTGGGGAAAGTTGAAAGCTTTGCTTATGTTTTGTTTTCAGAAAAAAATAAATGCATAGAAATTTATTGAAAGTTGGATAGGAAAGAAGAGAGGGAAAAAAATCAAAATCCCCTTTTGTTAAGTTCATAGCTGCCCCACTATCCTGAAACAGCTTTTTTCAGTATTAGATTGGTCTTGAGTCTGTTAGCTTTCCAAAAACTAATTATATGTGGCTATTCAGCAGACCATCTACACCGAGGGATACATTTTTCAGTCTTTTCTGATTAGGATGCTGTTATGGTTGTTTGCTGATGTAGGGTGTTACTTGTTACATTTATATTTTATTATGTTGTTATATTTATGATGTTACATTTGAATTTTAAAAGTTACTGTCTTGTATATCAGTCACACATGATTGGAGTGACATATAAGCCTTGCAAAATAAAGTAAAAATAATGTAATTAATTGATTTCATGAAATAAATTGTTAGCATATAAATCAGCTTCAGCTACTTTTCCAATTACTTCAAAGCATTACGCAGGTGGTAGTTTCATTCCAACTAGATTGAACTCAAGAGAATTGCCAGGACAATAGTTAAGGAAAGGAGGAGTGTCAATTCTTTTGAGCAGACAAATTGTTGAGGCCTTTAAATCTTTTTGGCTGAGGATCTACTCTTTTCAGTGTGTGAGTAGGATTCCTTCCCACAATCTGAGCTCTCACACTACAGTTGCTTTTTCTGGTGTTTCATCTTTTTTTTTTTTTTAAAAAAAGGAATATTGATATTTGAATATTTGAATATGATATTTGCAGAGGTACAACTTCTTCTTTTTTTTAGCACAATGTTTATGAAACTTAGTTATAAATTATGTATGCTCTCCAGGCTCTCAGCCTCAGATTCCTGTATGGTTCTTCTAGATCACGGGTCTTCAAACTCGGCCCTTGCATATGCAAAAACTGATTCTGAAAAGATCCTAACATTCAGATCAGCTTGTGGAGTACAAAAATTAACATAGAATCAGTTTCAGCTAATAAAGTCTGAACATATAAATAATAGTCTAACAAGAGTGTCCTTTTGTACCTTAGATATCAATGTAGGACATGATTGTTTAGCCATGTGTACAGACCTTTATGAATTTAGAGATTTAATTTTTACCTTAAGTGAGATGTTTGCCCAATTCAAGTCTTGTAAAAGTTGGTTAGCAGGCTAGATTAGAGAGGGAAGAAAAATAAATAAATAGTGAGTTGTTTGTAGATCAATTTTTTTATCATTAAAAGTTCAATATTTTTTTCAATCCTTTTTCTTCAAGATGTATTGAATTTAAACATAGAAAACAATTCTACCAAATGTCTTATTTTTGCTATATTAGTATGAGAAATGTATATGCAATCACACTCAGATAAAAAAATATCTCAGTTTCATTATTCATTTCCTTTGATGTCAGTGATGTCATCTCATTCAGTTGTCATTTCAAAAACTTTTTATGCTAAATTATGTTAAAATGAAACACACTTTATTTTATTTATTTATATGCCCTTCAAAAGAACATTATTCTAACTTGGGGAATGAAAATTTCTATGTTAATTGCAAACTTCTAAGTATCACCAATAGCAAATCAGATGTTAAAGCATATCAGATCAGATGAGATACAAAATGGTGAAAACATCTTATGGAATCCAATTTAAGTTTCCCTCATCATGCTAAAAGAATTAGGAAAGCAGACTTTCCCCATTAAGAACATTTCAAAATAAAAAAGTAAGAACAGCTCTGCTAGCTCAGATCAAAGACCTATCTAATCTAGAACTGTGTCCCCACCATATATCCAATGAGTTCTGGGAATCCCTCAAACTCACCATGAATGGAAATGTAATTAAATAATAAAAAAAACATACAATAATTAATATTTATTAAACCTAGGACCATTATTTCAGTAGCATAGGGTAATTCTAATAAACTATTTCAAATTTCTTGCCTATTATCTAAGTCTATTAAATTGTTGGTTAGCCTTATAAAATTATCCATCTAGTAGATATATAAGTTTTCTATCTCAGATCTGATATTCTTAATTTCCCATGCATTCAAACCTACAGATTTACAGATATTGCTAAAATGTTCAGGTCAAATAGCCAAACTTTTATCTGTATGTATTATAATTCAGAAATTAGTAAATCAGAAAATATTGACTATTATGAACATATTCCAGGGCACTTGTTTTCCTAGGCCAGACATGTCAAACACAAGGCCTGGGGGCCAGATGCGGCCCGCAGAGTGGTTTCATGTGGCCCACGAACCCATCCTGAAAACAGTGAGGGAACGGCCCCCACTGCCTTGGCCCTGGCCCAGGCTGGCTGGGAACCAATGTACAATTTTGTGGTGGCCATCTATGCTGAAACGCATTCAGTCTTAGCTCCACAAGGCCATCTGGAAACAGCGAAAGTCCAGCCCCTGCTGTGTCAGCCCCACCCACTGGGTGCATGCTGGGGAGGTATCACCCTTTTTGAGGAATGAAGAAAGACACCATTGCCTGGAAGTGGCCAGCACATGGCTTTCCCTACTTCGAACAGGCTAGGGGCTGGGCAGCATTGTGCTTCTCTTTAGATTCATGCCACCTGGCTCAGCCTCACTGCACTGTGAGGAGAGCACTCCGCTGCCTGCCAAAACCGGGCAGGCTGGGGGCTGGGCAGCACTGTGCAGGTAACATCGACTCTCATGCTGCTCATGGCATCCCCTCTCCCAGAGCCAACCTAGCCGGATATGTGAAGTAGGCGAGGGCCATGTGCTGGCCACTTCCAGGCAATGGTGCTTTTCTTCATTCCTCACGAAGGATGCCACTTCCCCAGCTGCGTTTCTTGCCTGTTTTTCTCCATCCCTCATCTCAAATATTTTCCCACCACTCTAGGAAGGAAGGAAGGAAGGAAGGAAGGAAGGAAGGAAGGAAGGAAGGAAGGAAGGAAGGAGAGGGAGGGTCTGAGGGAAGTCCTGCCTTAGTTCTTCCCTGCTGCCCTTTCACCATCCCCTTGCCCCCTCCTCCTGGCCTATCCTGGGGGGGTCTCCCATCCTATTGCTAAGGAAGTTTTGGATACAAAGCCAGGTCTCCACACATGGAGAGGGAGTGGGCCACCCTCTTGACTTTTCCCTCGTACCCATCATGAGCAACCTGGCTAAGGAGAGTAAACACAGCAGCAGCAGCCTTGAGGTAAGTGCAGCTAGGTGCCCCCTTGGGGAATTGGGGCTGGGCTTAGTGCCACGGGTGCTTGAGGGTGGGGCTGGGCATTTGACCTCCATGCCACCATCCAGGGGCCCCCCACCGCATGGCCTGAGAGGAACAGTGAGGCTCCTCCAGTGGACCATGACTTGGCACTTGCCCCAGTCCCATCTCCTTCTGCCAGAGTCCCTCAGATCTATCCCACTCCTGCCCAGGCCCCCATAGGTACCCTTGACACGAATGATGTAGAACTGGTCATGCCCACCCAGTAGGCCACATGCACTCCAGCCATGCCCACCCAGTAGGCCACGCCCACCCTGGCTACACACACCCAGCCCCCAGAGGGCAACCGCAATGCTGATGCGGCCCTCAATGAAATTGAGTTTGACACCCCTGTCCTAGGCCATCCAGGAAGTTACCAATTTCAGTTCCTCGGGGGGGGGGGGAAATCCGCCACAATAGAATTTAATGTAGATTTAAACTTTGCTGGGATCAGGAAGCTATATTTAAGAATTAAATTTGGTTCACCTTTCTGCTTACCTATTCTTTTTGACAGGCAAGCCAAAAAATTGCTTCAACAACCTGTAGAAAAAAAAGAGAAAAATAGAAAGAAGAAAAGATTCTGCAACTACTGAATTCAGAGTTACCAAGAGCCTTGAGTGACTCTGTATTAAATCCTTGTCCTTTGAACAGAAAAAGTATGCCTACAAAACTTTTTTTTTTCTTGAGGGTTCCAAATTGTCTTAAAACATAGACATTCTTCTCTGTTTGTCTATGGGAGCACAGGATAATAGTAAACTCCTCTATCACTGTATTCTCCTGTCTTTTCTTCCACTTTGAGAGTGCTTTGTACCATTTGTAAGTATACATGTCTGGAGGCATTAAGTGTTCCCTCTCATTTCCTCTTTTTATCCCTTTCACTTCTTTCTTATTCAAATCTATACAGATTTGACCAAATGCAGCATCCCATTTCCTAATACACTGCAAGCAAAGCATGTAAATGTAGCATAGCTGTATTAAACTGGACTGAAAAACAATCTGGTGGCTATACTAAATTTTGTACCTCTGGTTACCTTATTTTTGGACCCCAATTTTCATTGTACCTCAGGAAAGCAAAAATAATCTATATTATCAAATGTTTAAGTCGCTTTCATTTATTATCCATGTAGCAGAATTCCATGTTTATTTGTATTTATATATGTCTTAAATCTTTAAGTTTACACTAGATTGTAAGTTATTTTGATGCATAATTATATTGATCTATGGGAACATGTTTGTTAATAAGTCTAATATAAACTTTCACTGTCAAAAATCTATCTTCATTATATACATTTTACAAAATGCATTGGTGTCTTGTATATAGTCAAAATATCTTTTAACAACAATAACAACAACAAAACAACAACAACAATAATAAAGTTGGAAGGGACCTTGGAGGTCATTTAGTCCAACCCCCTGCTCAGGCAGGAAACCCTATTACATTTCAGAGAAATGGCTGTCCAGTTTCTTCTTAAAAACTTCCCATGTTGGAGCATTCACAGCTTCTGGAGGCAGGTTGTTCCACTGATTAATTGTTCTAACTGTCATAATTTTTTTCCTTAGTTCTAGGTTGCTTCTCTCTTTGGTTAGTTTCCATCTGTTGCTTCTTGTCTTGCCTTCAGGTGCTTTGGAGAATAGATTGACTCCCTCTTCTTTGTGGCAGCCCCTGAGATATTGGAATACTGCTATCATGTCACCTCTCATCCTTCTCTTCATTAAACTAGACATACCCAATTCCAGCACCCGTTCCTTATATGTTTTAGCCTCTAGTCCCCTAATTATCTTTGTTACTCTTCTCTTCATTCTGTCTAGAGTGTCAACATCCTTTTTAAAATTGCGGTGTCCAAAACTGGATGCAGGCATTGTAAAGGCATTGTAAAGTGGTATTAACACTTCACGTGATCTTGATTCTCCATCCCTGCAATCATGTTATAGTAGCATTGGTATTCCCCACGCCTCAATGACTGTTTTTTCATTTAGCCACATGGAATCAAAATAAAATGGCTAAACATTTTAAAAGAAATGCAGAAATGTAATTGATTAGGAATAGAATGAACTCTCTGTTCTTAATCATAACAAGTTGTAATAAATCTTTGAATCTACAAATTAATTTGGGGATATGAATGCTTTATCACTGTCAAAACTAAGATATGCTAGCAATTTTGTCAGTTGAATGGAAAACCTATTTTAAGTCTCATAAATGCTATTCTTTTTTCAAAGACAAAATAGAACATAGTAAAATTATAAATGAAGTAATTCAACATAAGGTATAAAACAATCCTTATGAAATTCAGCTGGAAAATCAAAAGATTTCATGTATAATCATGTCAGCTTAAGGCTAAAATAGCAGCAGTGTGAATTACAACTCTGCAAAGCATTAGAAAAGGAGCTTTGCAAAACGTAAGCGAAAACTAAGCATTTCTCTTCAAATGTTAAAGCAACTACAGGTACTCAACTTATGGCCATTTGTTTGATGGCCATTTGAAGGCACAATAGCACTGAAAAAAGTGATTTATGACTGTTCCTCACACTTATGACCACTGCAACATCCCTGAGGTCACATGATCAAAATGTTGGTGCTTGGCAACTTACATGTATTTATGAAGGTAGCAGAAGCCAAGGGTCATGTGGTCACCATTTGTAATTTTCCCTAAGGGCTTCTGGCAAGCAAAGTTAATGGGGGAAGTTGGATTCACTTAATGACAGCATCACCGAGCAATTGAAGCCCTGATCCTACAAAGACGAGAACTACCTGTGTGTCTTTTGCAAAAGTGTTACATCTGCTTTGAAGACTTTCCCTATAGGCTTTTATATTCATGTTGCCACTAAAAGTGAAGCAGCTGTACATGCACTTATACACACATATATATAACTGGACATTTTTGAAGCAGCCATACAAATCTGGCAAAGAATGCAAATCCTTTGGTGTTGTGTTCACCTTTGGGGAAGCACCTCCTTCTAAAGCTTTCTACAACATTTATATGTAAGATTTGTGAGAGTTCCCTGAAATACTTTAGCACAGGGGTGTCAAACTGCCGGCCCGTGGGCTGGATGCATCACGATGAAACCGCGCCCACCCCATTGCCGGTAATGGGGAAAAAGCTCTGATACATTGCACAACGTCACATGACGTCATTAGTTTGACATGTCTGTTTTAGCAAATAATCAGAATCAGAATCAAGCTGGAAGGGACCTTGGAGATCTTCTAGTCCAGCCCCCTCTTCAAGCAGGAGATCCTATACAATTTCAGACAAGTGACTGTCTAATCTCTTCTTCATCACTGGGTGCTCCAGTGATGAAGCACCCACAGTGTCTAAAGGCAAGCAGATCCACTGGTTAATTGTCCTCACTATTAGGAAGTTTCTCCTTAATTCCAGGTTGCTTCTCTCCTTGATTAGTTTAAATAAATATGAATATTGATTTAAATAAATAAATAAATACGAAGGAAACTTTAAAGTAGAATGCAATATAAATGAGCTGCTTTTAACTAATCTTTAACCATCGGTTTTAATATCAACATCAATAATCTGTACTTTGGACTAGGTGAAAAAGAACAACCTGACAATGAAGATTGGGAGTAAGTCATACATTTCTAATCCAGATTGCACTCTGGTTCTTGAAATTTCAGCTTTATTAAAGACACTTAAACAATTCAACATAATTGTTTACAACTCTGCAGCAGCTTCTGACCATTGGTTTATTATTCGGAAATAAACAATCATCATGAAAGAGCATATTAATAATTTGCACATCAGAATTTTTACCACTGGTGGCTAAGCTAACAGATTTATATCCTGTTCCCCCAGCCGTGAATAATTAATGTTTGAGGCCTTGGAGTATAGCAAGACCTAATCTGAAGATAGATTGCAACTGGCTAAAGTTGTTAATCTACCATTTTTACTATTATCAGAAAGATTTTTTGCCTGTAACAAACTGCAAAATTATCACGCTTCCGGCAAAAGCTAGAATACTGTTTCCAACTTCAGTCTTACAGGCTGTTTTTCAGTTTAACCTTGGAAGTTGCTTTATATTAGCTCAGTTTGTCCTGAATAATGTATTCAGACAGCTACGGTCTCTCTGGAGTCTTTGGCAAAAGCTGATCTTTTCAATTGCTAGCTGATCTGTTTAATTGAGAATGCCATGGATTAAACTCAGAGCCATCTATAGTACCACTAAATTCTAGCCCTGTGCGTTCCCACAGAGAGGGCCTCCTCAGGGTGCCTCCGGTCAGAGAGTGTCGGCTGGTGGCCCCCAGGGGGAGGGCCTTCTCTGTGGGCGCTCCGGCTTTATGGAATCAGCTGCCGGTCGAGCTCCGGACGGCACGTGACCTTCGCTCCTTCCGACGCGGTCTGAAGACCCATCTATTTGAACAAGCCGGCCTGGCCTGATGGGGATATGTTGGGGTTTTAATGGGGATTTTTATATTGTATATTGTTATCGACTGTTTTAGCTGGGCTACTATTTAATTCTTTTTTAATTTTTGTATCTTGTATTTTTTATGTATGCCCTGTTCACCGCCCTGAGTCCTTCGGGAGAAGGGCGGTATACAAATACAATAAAACTAAACTAAACTAAACTAAACTAGCCTCCCCTTTATCTAAACAACACTGGAAGAGTTAAGACTGAAGTAATGCACCAGGACTTTTCACTTATATCTCACTTATATCAAGTGTAAGCTTGTTACTTCTCTAGACAGTTCTACAGGCTTCGTACAGGTAAAAATATTAATAGTGCCAAAAAAACAAAGGTAAGGTATGGTTTGTCTTTGCTAAACTATTAGCAGTAATGGCCAAAATACTGCTGTGCAAAAAAATGTCATTTTTATTGATGTCTAATATCTAACACTGTACAAAATATAGTAGATTCTCCCTAGATAGCAGCTATAGGAAACCTTTGTTGAGGCAGCTTAATGGCTAGGTGCTAGCTAGAAAAGATCATACATTGTTTAGGATAAAGGACATAAGAATAAGCCAATAAAGGAGAACATTTGTAGCTCAGGGTTGAAATGAGGGGCCCTTAGTGCTCTTTGAGTTTGGCTGTTTTCTTGCAGATGTTTCATTACCTACACTAGGTAACATCATCATCACTAGCACTAATGATATTACCTAGTTTGGATAATGAAACATCTGCAAGGAAACAACCACGCTCAGAGAGTACCAAGGGCTCCTCATAAGAATAAACATTACGCAATGGACAAGGAGATGTTCAGAAACAGAAGTACAGTATAGGCATTGTGTGGTAAATCTCAACTGAAGGGCCACTTCTGTCTTTTCAAAGACTTGGGGGAATTGACTGACTGCTTGTTCTATAATGAAAGAGAAATTCCATTCAATAAATCAAGAATATAGATCATAATTCTTCAAATCTGTTTCTGAGATTTCCTCTCATTATTCATGTTAAAATGATGATTTTTCATTACAAATGCCCAATCAAAATGAATGAATCAGTTTAGGGGCAATGTGTTTCATCTGTCTTTGATCTTTGTTTCATAAAAGAAAAATTGATATTCTATAGCTAGCTAGGAATTCACATTATGTAGTCAGAAAATATTTAGGATGATGTATATTCATGAGGAGGAGGAGGAGAAGGAGAAGGAGGAAGTTATACATGATATACTGTAAGTGACGTACAGGGACAGAATATATTTAAATATGTGACGTCCTATCCTGAAGAGGAAGGGTATTAAGCTCTTAAGTACCATTATTTTATGGCTACTTTGCTATTATGATGCCTGAGAATTTTCAGTAAGTCAGTCTCTCAACTTTTATTTTTTTTATGAAAAGCACAAAATACACTTTACTTTTCCAATATTTACTCTGTTTAAATATAATCAGCACTCCATTAAAAACACTTACACTGTTTAAACTATAATTCTTAGTGACTTTTTATAATTTATTAATTATGAAGTCAGGGCTTCCTTGTAACTAGTTTATTCTTGTACTTTAATGCATGTAACTTTGTATTTCATAAAATATAAAGGATGGCAAAGTCATCGGTATTCTCATGGTATCTTCAACTGATAGTATTCACTTTATATTTTGTTATGGATTAATTATTAAGTGGATTGTCCTATTTCTTCTGAATTTCAATGGAATATTACTGAATTACATACAACAGTAATGCCAATCTTTTCAGATTATCTAAATTATTCACCAATAGTTTAAATGTCGCATATTACATGTTAAAATCAGTGATGATTTTGCATAATTACAGTTTTGAAAAAGATAAAACAATAAACATGCTATTTTTTTCTGAGAAATTTTATTTTTACAAACAAGAGCATTTCAGTTTATTTATAATGTTAAACATTATATTACTACAAAGGCTGATTTTAAAATAAAGCAGGAATTTCCCCTTATACTTTCAGTTTTATGTAGTGTTCTCTATTTTTCTTTAACAATGAAACTTGGTCTTTGATCCAAAAATTAGGAACTGACAGTGTTTTTATTTAATTACAGCAATTTAACTTCTGAATTTAAACAAAAAATGTAACCATTTCACATTAAATACTATTAGCTTTTTAAAAAATGTAATTACAATATCTTCTATTTAGTTCAAGAATTTAAGTGATTTGAAAAATGAATGTCAAAGAAACTTGATAGAGACATGGTATATAGATAGACTTCAGGCTTCTGGACACAGCTTTCTTTGCCAGTATATCAAAGGAAATGCATGGTTATACTACTGTAACTCCAACAGAACTGCTGTAATAAGCTTTTCCTCTGATCATCAGCACCAAATATTTTTTTTTAAAAAATTAGAATTTATAAAACTAATATAATAATAAATCCAGAAGCATGCAATAAATTGGTCTTTTGTGTCTAATTGTTTTCACCTATCAACTGAATAGATTGATAATCTGTCATATATTCCATCAATCTAATATAAAAGAATTGGGGAAATGCATAATAAATGTATCAATGTTCTCGCATATACAAGTGACTAGGTTCACTTTATCATGCTTCAGATTAATTATCTGAAGACTTAGACTGGTATTTACAGTGGTATTTTGTATTACTCTGAAGAATCATGTTGGGGATAGATCTTCTGGGATAAAATCTATGTATGCAGCTGCTGATGGTTGATACCAAATTGATGGTTCATAATCAGTCACTCAACCATTAGGTTTATAGGGTTAATACTCTATCCAAACCATATTAATAAATTTAGGATTAGTAAATGTGCCTTGCTAAGATTTTGTCTTGACATTCAAAAATACATTTATTGTACATTCTTTCCAACTAACGGATTAGCATCATCACTAGAGCAATCATCATCAGGTCCATTAAATACAGAAACATATTAGTGTTCATAAATTAATCATGTAAAGTGTGCAGGTGTCACAAACATAAATGAAGTCATAATAAAATATTCTTATGACATATTAATTGCATTTATTATCATTTAAACTTTCACGATTACAGTTCACCTCTACCATTTCCAGTCTGATGGCAAATAAGAAAAGAAAGGAAATGGGAAAAATCTTACTTATTTGCAAAGATCATTGAAGTAAGCAGCTGTGCTTCCAGAAGACAGAAATTATAGTTATAGGTGTGTTGTTATTTTCCAACAATATAGTAGGCATTGTGCTCTTTCCATCTAAATGTGGCCATTACAAAGGCCAAATGAAAAAAATATGTGATGTCAATTTTGGCAAGAAGTTCACATATGTGCATTGGCAAGTATAGGCTAACTGTATTTACTATTAAATGCCTTGTGATAACAGAGGCTATGTAAAGATAAGTATTCTCTTCTCACCTTTATGGTTGGCATATGTCTTTTGCAATTTCAGAATCTTTACTTTACTTTACTCTGGGAGTTTGAGGTTCTGCGTAGGATCCTAACTGTTCCTAGTGCTGCATTCTTTTGAACAGAGAGCTATGTTGTCTTTCCTTGGATCTGCTGGAGCCACTCTTTCAGCTTAGGAATCTCATACCCAAGTACTCCTACCATCACTGGTACCACTTTGGCCTTTACTTTCTACAACCTCTCCAGTTTTTACTTCTCATGCTCTCCTAATGTTGCTGTCACTCTCACTGCTACATCTATCAACATTGCTGTTCTACTCCTTGCCTACTATAACAATGTTTGGTTGATTCACCAGTACTTGCCTCTCCATCTAGTTATGGAAGTCTTGCAACATCTTAGGCCAGTGTATGCTGTTCCTGACTGCATCGTACATCTTGCCACTATTTTTGGATGGGGCTTGAGCTATTTTGTTGTAGTCTACATCTCGGGTCCTGGCTAATGTTGTAAACCCCTGCTGCTATAGATTTGGTGCTTAGTGCTTGTTCTTCTGCTGCTATGATCAGTACCTCAGTGATCTCTTTTAATCCAGCCCTTTCCAGTCACTGGTAGGATTTCCAAATGTCAGCCACCTCAGCTATCTATTAATGGTGCATCTCATGCAGGGTATTGTTATATTTCTGGATACTCTGGATTTCATTCAGGACAGTGGCTTTGACACTCATCAAGTGCCTACTGCCTTCTTTTTGGCTAGCATATAGTCTATAGGCTTGAAATGGAAATCTCTGTATATTGTGAGGAACCTCTGCTTCTTCACATAAGTAGATTCCATGTCATTCTTTGCCCAGCTCACTATACTGGCAGGGTATATGATGACTGGCAGGACATATACGTTGATAGCATGGATCTTGTTCTTGCCATTGAGCTCTTCATGACCTGTCTGATTCTTTGGTGATATTTGAATGTTGCCATCTTCCTTGCCTTCCTTGCCTCATGTGACTGTGGGAATCCAAGATACTTCTAACTGGTCTGTATGTCTACTATGTGGCCACTGGTAATTTCAACCCATCAATCTTAATTACTTTCTCTCTCTTGATTACCATTCAGCCACACTTCTCAAGTCAGAATGAATCTTGATGCCCTCACTGTAGGTTTGTGTCATATGGATCAGCAAGTAAATGTCTTGTTCACTCTTAACATGCAACTTGATGTCATCCATGTACAGGAGGTGGCTGATGATACTTCCACTCTTGAACTTGTATCTGTATTCAGTCTTTGTGATTATCTAACTGAATGGGTTCAAACCTATGCAGAACAGAAATGGGTAGAGTGCATTACTTTGTTATATGCCATACCCGACAGCCAGTTGAGTGACCTGTATTGAGTTAACTTCTAGTGTCCTCCACAGTCCCATTAAGTTCTTGAGGAATGTCCTTAATGTTATGTTTACTTTGTACAGCATTAGGCATTCACAGATCCATGTTTATGGGATTATGTTATAAGATTTCCTGTAGTCAGTCCAGGATGTGGTCAGATTAATCTATCTAGTCCTTGAATTTTGGACAATTGCTCTATTATGAGCAATTGGTGTTTTGAACCTCTGATGTTCCCAATGCCCTTCTGAGCTGTACTCGTGTACGTGCCCATTTGGCTTTGTAGATTGACAGCTCTGACACCTGGTAGAACTTTCCATGTTATGGGGAGGCAGGTAGTTGGCCAGTAGTTGGCCAGTGCTGTTCTCTTGAGGGGGGGAGCTTTCATGATCAGCACTTTTCCTGTGTTAGCCAGTCTGACTGGGACTCTGCTTTAGCAGCCAGTTCATCTGTGCTCCTACCGTAGGTGTTCATATGCTGGCATTACCTCCTTTAACCAGTAGGTGTAGATCATGTCCAAGCCAGGTGCTATCCACCTATTGGAGATGCTGACTTACTGTTGGATGTCTGTTACTGTGATAATGATTAGTCCCTGTTCTTGTAGATTGCTCTGGTTTGCTTTCAGGTCATGCGGTCATTTTGCACTGGGGTTACATGTGTTCTCTTTATCTCATATGTTCTTCCAGTACTATTCAGTTTCTGCTATTGGTGGTTCTGCTGTTACCATGCTATTATACTGCAGTTGGGAGTGCCGTTTGGATGATTCATTGAAGAGCAAAACATTTATCTCCTTGGCCTCTGCTTGTCTATTGTTATCTCCTCAGTCTGGTAGCTAGTGCTGTGACACTTTGCTTAGCAGTGTCAAGGGCTTCAGATGTAGTCAGGCCTTCATATAGTTTCCATAGCTGAATCTCATCCCTAATTTCTCTACCCTTCTGTAATTCCATCAGCTAAGTAATCTCTCTCAAAGCTGTCTTGATTTTACCCTGTATCCTCATTTTAGGGATTGGAGGAGGAGATCTTTTACTGCAGTTTTCCTTAATCATCTCCAGAATGACAGTGGCTATAGCATATATCAGTCGATTGGTTTGAGTTATGGTGATCCATAGGGATTGTCAGGAGGGCTCTGATGGCATCTTATAGCATACTGCCTGATAGGACCTCTCCACTGACCCTTGGTAACTGGCCTTGAGGATTGACTGTAGCTAATTTATCTATGATCTTATGCTTATATTGGCTGCAGTGCTCTGTGATGGAGGAGATGGTAGTAACATTGCAAGTTTAGGATTTTTGAAACTGAAAAAGGAGGATGGGGCTTCCTGAATATTAATTTATCTATACATCACTGCAACTTAGACAATCTTTATTTTGGCTGGAAAATTCAAATTATCGAAAGTGGGCACAAATATACTGTAGATTAAGTAGTTGATCAATCAAAGAAGAAAATCAATACCCTTTCTGAAAGCAAAACATACAAAATGGGTAAATCCAGCAAGTTTTTCATCTATGCTCTAAAAACAATAGTTCTACCCAGTGCTTTTTTTGTAAAAGAAAAAGGTGCTGGATCTCACACATGTCATACAACCAACCTTGCCTACCCTACAAAGTTCCATTCAAAAAAGGTGCCAGAACTCCTTTCTGTGCATTCTATGAGAAAAAAAAAGCCCTGGTTCTACCTCTTTCCCCATTAATGCCAATTATAGGTCATGGCTCTTAAACCCAAAGCTAGCAGGGCTATCCAGTAATGTATGAAGAGAGAGAAAAATGTTTAGTCCAAGATTATTTCATAAATAATCAAGTAATTCCAGAAGGTATTTTGAAGCAGAAATTGGTATTTAATTGTATGAACCTTAGTTAGCTGATAATTAATGAAATGAGTATTTTTGTTAAAAATAAAATATGTAAAAAGATAGCATTAGACAGCAACATGATACTGGAAAATTTAGTTACAGTCCCAAGGTATATTTACAGTCATTTAGTGACACATAGAATAGAAAACATAACTGTTCAATACATGATGATTGCTACAATATTGACAATAGCCCAGTACTGGAAAAATATGGTGTCCATCATTATATCTCTAGTATGAAAAATTATGGAAGCTTATTGTTGTGAAAAAAATGGTGCATAAAAGATGCAAGATGTTGGGATATACCAGAAAAGCTTTCCCCCCCCTTCTGCTCAATTGTTTCTGACTCTCACAGAGTATCTGAACAGTGCATTTTTCTTGACAAGGTTTTTCATAAGTAGTTTGCCATTTCCCAGTTCATACAGAGGAGAGAGTGTGAGTAGATCAAGGTCACTCAGCTAGCTTTGTGCCTAAAGAGGGGCTAGAATTCACTGTCATTCAGTGTTGTACCTGACGCTTTAACTGTTACACCAAAGTGGTTCAACTAGAGCAGGGGTGTCAAACTCAATTTCATTGAGGGCCGCATCAGCATTGCGGTTGCCCTCAGGGGGCCAGGTGGGTATAGCCAGGGTGGGCGTGGCCTACTGGGTGGGCATGGCTAGAGTGCGTATGGCCTACTGGATGGGCATGGCCAGCTCTACATCGTTCGCATCAAGGGTGCCTAGGGGAGCCTGGGCAGGAGTGGGACAGATCTGAGGGTCTCTGGCAGAAGGAGGGTCCCTGGGCCAGGGCCAAGGCAGTGGGGGCCGTTCCCTCACTGTTTCCAGGATGGCTTCGTGGGCCACATGAAACCACTTCACGGGCTGCATCCGGCCCCTGGGCCTTGTGTTTGACATGTCTGAACTAGAGAATTTACCTTTGATTTCATTTGGGAAACGGCTCTCCTTTTTGCAAAATATAATAGGCATTTTTTTGTTTACCGCAGCATATTAAAAATTGTTATTAGATTCTTGATTTGTTCTTTGATCTTTTTAGTAAGTTTCTCAATATTGATATGGTATTTATAATTTTTAACTGCTTTTGGTCTCTCAGTTTTTACTATATCTATTGTCAAGTCTTGTATCCTCAACCTCTGAGGTTTGATATGTTTTCATTCATATACTGTATATATATACAGAGAGAGAGAGAGAGAGAGAGAGAGAGAGAAACAGTAAGAGGCAAAATTTGTTAAAAAATTTAGTGGCACATAAGAGGGAAATGACAAAAACCTCCACACTTTTTTGTTTGTACATCATGATGCTGGATGCATGTCTATAAAGGAAAGAATATCTGTCAAAATATTATGATGCTTCTTGTCAGATTCTATTAAACAATCTGTGCTCTGTGGGTCATTGTTTAAGAGATATTTGCCTAGCTAAACAGACAAATAAATTGACATGGATGGCAAAAAACAGCAGGAATGGGAGTGACTTCTGATTTCTGACTTCCTCCAAGTTTGCCCAATAAATGGTCTTGTGGGAAGCTTGCAGGAAGCATCGTAAATTTTCCTTCCTTCCTTCCTTCCTTCCTTCTTCCTTCCTTCCTTCCTTCCTTCCTTCCTTCCTTCCTTCCTTCCTTCCTTCCTCCCTCCCTCCCTCCCTCCCTCCCTCTCTCCCTGATAGCTTTACTCATGAAGGGAAAAAATCAGTGTGGAAGTGAGCAGGAAATTGTAAGTCCAAGGCCACCAGTCAGGATGGCTTCTGCCATGTTGGGCAGGGACTGAAGGGTTGCACAAAGATATTGGCCAGGAAGAGTGCACGTGTGTGTCCATGAGATGCGATATTGGTCAGGAAGAGCATACAGCATGATTCAGAAAGTGTGCACTCGTGAAGTTCAGGTAGACTGGTGGCAAACTGGATAGCAGGAGTCTTGGAGGGAAGGTGGCAAGGAATACTGGGACTGGTCTGGGGGGGAGGGGATTTGCAGATTCATGGAGTATAGGATGGCCCAAAGGAAAGAGAAACTAATTATCATTGCTAATTATGCTTCATTGTATTTACATGAAAAAGATTAATCATATCTAAATTACTATTCAGTTTACCATTGCTTTTTGTTCAATAAATTTCTTTTGCTTCAGTTATATAATATTTGTTTTTGGGTTTTTTGTAATTTATTTTAATTCCAAGGTTTGCATAGAGTGTATTAAGTATGAGAACAAATATTTTTTGGCAGTCATAGTTTTTAAACTGAACCAATGATATGATTCTATTTAATTTACTAATGGAATTTTCACTGGAATTTAAAAGGCAATTTATCCTCCCCTTAAGTTCATAAAATAAATCTCTGCATAAAAAAGCTCTTGTAAACAAATGATTTCACGATCATACTAGTAGTCCTTACTTAAGGTAAAGGCAAAGGTAAAGGTTCCCCTGCACATGCGTGCTAGTCGTTTCCTACTCTAGGGGCCGGTTCTCATCTCCGTTTCAAAGCCGAAGAGTCACTGCTTGTCCGAGGATGTCTCCGTGGTCATGTGGCCAGCATGACTAGATGCCAAAGGTGCACGGAACGCTGTTACCTTCCCACCATAGTGGTCCCTATTTTTCTACTTGCATTTTTACGTGCTTTCGAACTGCTAGGTTGGCAGAAGCTGGGACAAGTAACAGGCACTCACTCTGCTACATGGCACTCGGGATTTGACCCGCCAAACTGCCAACTTTCTGATCGACAAGCTCAGCATCCTAACCCACTGAGCCACCGCATCCCTTAGTGTCCTTACTTAGTGGACCACAATTGGGATCAGGAAATCTATAGCTATACAGTCCAAGCAAAGGTAAATTCATCTTTGATTGTGGGGTGGTGGTGTTTGTGACTCCTTTTAAAGAGGTGCTGTTGTGCCCTTTTCTCAAGAAGCCTTTGCTAGACCTCACCCTTCTGGATAATTTTTGTCCAATCTTTCACCTTCCTTTTTTAGGGAAAGTGATTCAGAAGGTGATAGCACTGCAACTCCAGAGGATCCTACCCTTTTCAGTCTGGTTTTAGACACATATGGGACAGAAAGAGTATTGATTACCCTTCTACATTATCTCTGGCAGGAGTGGGAGCTGGTGCATTCAACCTTGCTCTTCTTGACTTCTTGGCAGCTTTCAATACTATCAACCATGATATACTTTTGAGTCTCCTTAGGGAGTTTTGTGCTGGTTCTCCTCTTCACTCCATGGCTGGTCTCAATCTGTGATGTTAGGAAGGGTATGTTATGGACCCCATCAGTTAAAGATACAGAAAGGAAAAAGCCGGCTGATCAAGTGGTTAAGGCATGAGGGTAATATTCTGATATTGTTAACCCTTAACTTGACATTGGAATGTAGTTGTAGGCTTAGAGTAAAATCAATCTTCATCCATATCTTCTTTTTTTCATCCTAAAAATAGAAAAATTCAGCAGCCCTTCCCTACTATTTTCACTACCCTTTCTTGTCTTTGTAAACCCAGTAGTGTTCATTAATCCACATCATCTTTCATCTCTTGACTTAATGTTTATGTCTTTTGTCTATTTATTACTTGTATTTTGTTTTCCAAAATTTCCACCTTAACTTCACTTTGAATTACCTCTCCACTCAGTTCTGCTGTAAATTCTTCAACATTATTTATTCTCTCTTAAATCCTGTTTCAGATCTCTTTTAAACTGCATTTGCATAGGACGTTATTGATGCTGTTATTGTACAGTAACGTTTCCCCATTTCTCAAAGATCTTTTGAAATGTTTCAATGTGTGACACTATTTTCTGTCATATGTATAGAAGTTAACAACCATTTCATTGTGTGCAAAAGTAGATGTAAAATGGAGATTCTCTTCCTCCTCTTCCTCCTCTCCCTCCTCCTCCTTCTTCCTCCTCCTTCTCCTTCTGGTCCTCCTCCTCTTCATCCTCTCCCTTGCATTTCTCTAGTCCTTAAGTCTTTGATCACTCTGACACTGTGACACTGTGTAATTCTATGGTAACATGTTTTGTCTCAGATTTTCTTTATCTCTTTGCTTTGCAAAGTCCATCAATTGTCCTTCCATTAAACTCTAAAGTTTGTGTTTCCACAGATGCATTATTTTATTTATTTAATATTTTAAAAAACACTTGATAATATTTCAAATTTCACTGGCTCCTCAATCCATTTTAAACTTTCTTAGGTTAATGTAGGTGGGGTCAAATGTGTCACCAGTTAAGTTGCTAAGCTCCCACAAGAGACCTAAGTCCAGCCCCACCACATGAATTCAGTTGACTCTTATCTTGCACCAATTTGTTTTGACTATTAGTAAATCAGATTCTTTTGTACAGGTAACATAAAATCAACTCGTAATATTCTTGAACTCTCTCCTGGCTCCTTGTTTCTTGTGCCTAATAATTAAATACTTATTAAGCTTCTTTCCATTAATCTTTAATTCTTTAAAATGTTATTTAACTTATTTCTTTATGAAATGAATGAATGAAGTATCACTCAGCAGAAAGGTTGTAAAAAAACTTGGTGTGCTGAATATTTCTTTTAGCGCCAGGTAACTGTAATTCAAATATATTTAAATGTGTTGAAATTTTAATCCAAATGTTCAAACATTTGTAATTAGAATTTGAATGTGCTTAAAAAGTGAATTTCTCTGTATGGACAAATCCTTACAGACAAGCTGTGGTTGTGGTCTTAATCCTGCAGTCATTTCACAATAGAAACAGCTATCGGGAGCATTTTGGGTGACCTCTTGGCCTATTCTTCTCTGAGGAGACTCTGTTGGCTTGGGCCCATTGCTTACCTGTTGGTGCCTGCCACATCATCATCTCCAGGTTTTGGAGATATCTTAGTCTTATTACTTAGTCAAATTACTTTTGCAATAACCCAAATGATGTAAAAGCTTATTTAGCAATTAACTAATATAAATAATTAATATATACCAAATGAGTTCCTGCTAAAATAAATTTAGAAATGTGCCTGCAATCTAAAAATAAAGATTATATGAAAAGTAAGTTTGTCATGTGAATAATGGTTAAAATTATACTTTCACTGAATAACTTCCAAATATGTCTTACAACAGTTAATGCTAGAAATAAGTTGAAGCTTTACTAGTAGAATGTATTAAAGCCCTGCCTTGGTACTGAGGCCACATAGTGAATACAGTATGTAACAATACATACATATAAAAGTATTGCTTAGAGACTGACAAATATGTAATAAAAACATTTGCACATAATAGTTCCATATATTAAAAATATTTTTAAAAGCATGAGAATAAGAATTCCTAAAGACTGAATGAAAAAGTTTTTTTCTTTTTATTATGTCAGACATTGTGGATTCACTGACCTCTTCAAGCTGTTGTACATTCCCATGAGCACCAATGAGACATGAAAATATGATTCTGAACAAATGAGAGGTGACTTTGTGATACCATGTTATTAGCTGCAAAAGCATGGCTGCTATTCTCCCTAATCCATCATCTCAGCATAGGCAGAGACAGAGAGAAATGACTGGGCAAGTAAAACTTAGAAACGCTGCAAAGTATAAAGTATAAAAGTCTTACTTGGTAAAAGCAGAATTCCATAGTGCATTGGTTCCAAAGAAAATTGTTGTACTTGGCAACAACTGAGTTGGCAATCAGAAAAAGAAACATTCTGCTCTAAAACACATGATGCATTTATTAAGTATAAAATGAACTTTAAATTGTATTTGTAAACTAAATGTTGAAAATAAAATTATTCATCCTTCAACACTTCTGTTTGATACTAACTGGGGGCTTTTTTCAACAATTACTTTCTGGTTCAGAATATAATATATTTTTCAGATTCTACACAGGATAAACATTTACAATATTAAACTTAATTTTTGATCTTTACTGGAATATTGACTAGTGGCTATTTATGCTAGAAATTACAAAAACATCTAATAAAAACATGTTATTCTTTTCATGTTTACATTTTTCTCTTGATGAAAATTTCATTTTCTAGGGAATCACAAGTGTTTTATTTTTGAAAAAGCAACTGGAGTGATTTTTTTGAGGAAAAATCTTTTCTGTTATAAGTTTTTCTTACATATATTTTATATTGGTTACTGTACCTTTTGTTACTACACTCATTTATGATATAGTACTAGAATATAATTAAATTTGCTTTCTTATTCAGTGACTAAACCTCTCAAAGAAATTAATAATTAGCAATTTAATGGATTTGGAGGAATCTACTTTTGGGTTAAAATCAATGGTAGGAATACCAACCAGCTCCAATATGCAGATGATACAACATTGTTCACAGAAAGTAAGTAAGATGTGGAGTGGCTAATGCTGAAAATCAAAGATGAAAGTGAAAAAATTGGACATCAAGAAAACAAAGTTAATGATGATTTCCAAGAACACACAGGCCTGAGTGCAGATCAATGAACAATGAGACCATCAAAACAATAAAGAAATTCATCTTCCTGGGCTCGAAAATTAACCATCATGGTGACTGCAGCCCTGAGATCAGAAGACATATAGTTCTTGGAACAAATGCAATGTCCAGCATGAATAACATCTGGAAGAATAAAAATATCTACCTCCCAACCAAATGCAGATTAGTCAATGCAATATTTTTTTCAATTGCTACTTATGGCTGTGAAACATGTACTCTGAATAAGGTTGATAGGAGATGGGTAGATGACTTCAAAATGTGGGCCTGGAGATCACTACTACACATTCCATGGACTGCAAAAATTACAAACAAAGAAGTCCTAGACTGAGCTTCACCAAAAATATCACTCAGAGGTAAGCTTACAAAAACAAAGGGTATCATACTTTAGCCATGTCATGTGAACTGACTCACTCAAAATGTCAGTCATGCTGAATAACTGGCTCAGAAACTGGAAAAAATGCTATATTATCTGACAACTAATGAATAACTTAAGTTTCCTCTAAATTATTTTGATGCTTGTGGGAAATTTCTTGAATATGGCTCAAATGAAAGTTTGTATATTTTTCAATGTTTATATAAAATATATTCAGTTTTATTTTTGGCTTCAGCACCTCACTTTTCCTCACTTTTAAGGGCATAGGTTTCCCCTTAAGGATCTGTTCCGTGAAGCAGAAGATTTCCAAAATGGGGGAAAAGAAAGAAGCAAGGTAGGGAGAAATGAAGAGGAGACCCATCACATTGCATTTGTGTCAGAAGCACCAAGGCATGTCTGGGTTGAAAGGAGTAGATGGTGACATCACCATTACCTGGAAGATGCTCAGGTGGGGGCTCCTTTCAGGTCCTTGGCAAGAGCAGGAGCAAATGACATGAAAGGCATCCTAACCATGAGACCCACCATGCTCCTATGGCAGACCAGTAATTCAATGCTCAGCATAAAGTGAGCATTTTATTAGAACAAGAAAAGGGGGGGAAATACCTGTGGTACACTTAAAGTAAGTACATATAGAAGACTATCTTAAAATTGGAGGGGTTGGATGAAGAGATGGTGGAAGGGACAAGATAAACTGAATGTCAACAAAGAATAATAAGGATGACTAAGGAGTAAGGGATAAGGGGAGTTAAGGGAATTTTTAATCATGAAAGTATAGCTGAGAAAATAAACAGTTAAATTTTATAATTTGATAAGCAATTCCATGTATTTCAATCATTATATGTTTCTGAAAATGTTTGATCCCAAAAGCTCATAGTAACCTAACTGAGTCTAAACTTATCAAACAATGAAATGATCTGAGTTTGAAGTTATGAAACAGTATCATTTGTGGGGAAAATTGTTTAGGTTAATAACATTAGTGTTAAGGAATTTGTTGTGCAGGGTCTCCTTGTGCTACCAAAGAGTTGCACAGACAAGGAAGGGTACTGAGAATAGTAAAAAGTCACACACAGAAATACACTGAGTTCTAAACGCAAAAAGTATTTTACTTTTGAGGTGGTGTAAGAACAAAAATGCACAGTCAAAAAATAAACAGTCCAGGTCATAAACAATAGCAACAGTCCAAAGAGTAATCCAAAACTACAAAGTCTTCTTACCGGTCCAGAGGTCAAATACACAGTTCAGGTTACAACAGTAGTAAACCAACAGCAGAGCAAAAACAGTAACAGTAGAGATCAGTGAATTCAGAGAGAGAGAGAAGCTATGTTCCTAGCTTCCTCTTATGGCCATGAGAACACTTACACACCCATTGGCCAATTAACTTCTTAAAGACATAGCATTATGGTTAATATATTTTCAACCCAACATTGTAGGCTAACACCATATGCCTAACATTCTCCCCTTTGGGTAGAATAATATATAACTCTTACAATCTTATGCACATTCTTTCACAATTAGCATTGTGTTTCACAGCACTTTGTACCTTCGTAAAATGGTCTGCAATATTTACATCAGATGGACAATACTCTAGCTGTATTAATTTATCCTTGACACATTGTCTGACATTTAAATAACGAAGATCAGTATGTTTAGATCTTGTTCTTACTGCAGCATTATTAGCCATCTTTATTGCAGCTTGATTGTCCTCATATACAATAAATGGATCATTTACATTTAAACCCATATCTAACAATAATTGTCTGTACACTAGCAGTTCTGTACATAACACTGATAGACATGAAAATTCAGCCTCCATTGTAGACAAGCTTATGTGTTTTTGTCTAATGGACTTCCATCCAATTAAAGAATCATCCAACATTATAGCCAACCCTGAGGTAGATTTACGACTGTTTGTATCAGAGGCAAAACTCGCATCTGCATATGCAGTAAGGATTAACTCACGATTTGGCTCTAGATATAACGAGTAGTGAATAGTCTGTTTCAAATACCTTAATACTCGTTTAGCTGATTGCCAGTGTCTAACAGTTGGATTATTGTTGTACCTAGCTAATTGATTTACACAGTAAGAAAATATCAGGTCTAGACCAATTACTCAGATACATAAGACTTCCTATCAAAGATTGGTACATAGTCTTATCAAATACAGGACTCTCAACATTAGTGTCCTTAAAATCCATAGCCATCGGAGTTTTTGCTGGTTTACACATTTCCATGTTGTATCTCTTTAATAACTGAGATATTTTACTGGCTTGTGACACCTTAAAACCCCTATTTGTTTTCACAATATCTAACCCCAAATAGTGGCTTATTTTCCCAAGATTTCTAATTGTGAATTTATTTTCCAATCTTGAAATGATGGTTTGTGCTTCTAACTCAGTTTTTGTTATTATTGCAATATCATCTGTGAATAATAAAAGAAAAGATAATGCTCCGTTGTGTTCTCTTCTAAACAAACAAGGATCAGCATTACTGGCTACAAAACCTATTGCACTTAACTCATTAACTATACATTTATTCCACTCATAGCCTGATTGTTTCAATCCATAGAGGCTTTTCTTTAATTCCCAACAATCATGGTCTCTATCACTGGTCAATCCTGGTGGTATTCTTAAATAAATAGTATGTTGCAATGGAGCATGTAGATATGCAGTTTCAACATCTACATGGTTAACCATATATTGGTTTTTAGCTGCCCATACTAAAGCTGCTCTTAAAGTAGTTGCCCTTAGACTGGGTGCAAACACCTCGTCATAATCCTCAGTAGTTTGGGCAAAACCTTGTGCAACCAAACGTGCCTTATGGGTTACAGTCCCATCTACACCCTTCTTTATTTTATATATCCATTTGCAACCTATAGCTTGCTCACCAGGTGGCAGTTTTGCTTTCTGATAGACCTTAAGATTCTGCAAAGACTTCAACTCCCTGTTCATTGCAGCTTTCCATGATGCTTGTTCCTTTTCAGGATACATCCTGATCTTATCATAGTTAGAAGGCTCTACACTAACTTGACATATTATACTAGCTTCATAGCGATCAGGTGGATGTCTGATACGCGTTGAACGCCAAGGAATTACAGGGTTTTGAGTTTCTGACTCCTTTCCTTCCTCTGATTCCTCTATTATCTCCCCTATCTCCTCTTCATCTTTTATATTTACAGGAGATGCATTATCATTACTAGTTACCACAAACCCAACCTTAACCAATTCCCTTACAGATAACAAGTTGAATCTTAGTTTAGGTATATATAACATAGGTAACTGTTCATCAATGCATGGACAATAGGAATTACCTTCACCAGAGGCCTTCATCCTCCAACCATTGGCCAGTGAAACATATTGGTTGCTGTTTTTCATATTAATAAACCTCTTTTTCACTTTAGTAATGCATTGTGAAGCCCCACTATCAACAACCCACAATTCATTGTTTCTGGATGTTGGTTCACCAGAAATAGCCAAACCAATGCCCTTCTTTGCCTTCCCACTGCTATTTACATTCTGTTTTCTACCCTTCCTACAGAATTTGGCTATATGCCCTCTAGCCCCACAAGAATAACATTTCTTGACGTTGTAAGCAGTGGTGAATTGCTGCTTCTCTCGTGGCTGTGTTTCTCTCAGCTGGTCTCTGTCACGCCTTCTTCTGGACTCTTCCAGCAGTCTCCCAGTAATGTTAGTCAATGTCAGTTCCTCTCTGGTCAGGACTTCCAAAGAAGAAACATATCCATCATAACTCTCATCCAAAGATGACAGAATAATGTAGACCTGATGCAACTCTGAAAAAATCAGCTCCTTTTCATGAAGCTCTTGAAAAATTGCTTTCATGTAATTTAAATGGGTCAGCATATCTCCATTCTTCTGCAGACGAGCCCTAAACAGCTTACGTGTAAGGTGTATATGTGCACCCACACTGTCACGAACATAAAGCCTTCACAAAACATCCCAACACCTAGCAGCAGACTCCTCACCACAAATATGAACAAGCTGCTGGTCATTCAGTGTTAGTCCAATAATGCAAAGAGCTTTCTCATTGCTACGTTTAAAGTCGTCTAACTTCTTTGCATCCTCTTCGTCATCTGGATCCCAAGCAGTAGTATCAGGTGGGTTATTTACAACAGCCCATAGTCCTTCCTTGCGCAAAAGCAAGCAGCATTTTGTGGACCAGGAAACATAGTTTGTCCCATCCAACCGGGTTATCCAGGAGATGCCTGACAACAGTTCCTGTGCCATTTTACACCAAATACAAACTCAGCTAGCAATACTGTGTGTACTAACTCTCAGTACAGGCCTGGGCCCATAACCAGTGTTATGGAACTTGTTGTGCAGGGTCTCCTTGTGCTACCAAAGAGTTGCACAGACAAGGAAGGGTACTGAGAATAGTAAAAAGTCACACACAGAAATACACTGAGTTCTAAACGCAAAAAGTATTTTACTTTTGAGGTGGTGTAAGAACAAAAATGCACAGTCAAAAAATAAACAGTCCAGGTCATAAACAATAGCAACAGTCCAAAGAGTAATCCAAAACTACAAAGTCTTCTTACCGGTCCAGAGGTCAAATACACAGTTCAGGTTACAACAGTAGTAAACCAACAGCAGAGCAAAAACAGTAACAGTAGAGATCAGTGAATTCAGAGAGAGAGAGAAGCTACGTTCCTAGCTTCCTCTTATGGCCATGAGAACACTTACACACCCATTGGCCAATTAACTTCTTAAAGACATAGCATTATGGTTAATATATTTTCAACCCAACATTGTAGGCTAACACCATATGCCTAACATTTATGAACATTTATGGGGTAAATGTCTGTCTTCAGAGCCAGCACAGTTTATCTTTTCTTTCTTTTTTTTCTTTTAACAACCTAACAATCCTTGTTGCTGTTTCTAAACTGAAATATTTCTTTATTTTCTAAAGTAAGATAATTTTGTACCTGATTGTAACAAAACAAACATTTGCATGGGTAAGAGATTCATTAATATGTATTTATTTTCCTCTACCACTTACATAAGTTTTTATCACCAAGAATGCTGGTGGTTAAAGCTTAAATTACAGAGATAATCTTAAGTAACAGAAGGGAACCAGCTTACCTCCTGTGATAGTACAGGTACATAGCACAACATATAGTATTAAATTACATAAATGTATCAACTTCAAATTCCATAAAGTGCATACAACAGAAGTTCAGGGAGAATGTAATGCTTTAAGAAATGTTGGCTTAAATATCTGGTCAGAAACACAAAGCTTTTGGTTCCTTAAAAGGCTCCACTTTAAAATGCAGTCATCTTCATTTATTCATTGGTAATAAAAATAAGTTTCATTACTGCACTCTAGGACAAAGAGTTTCCCCAAGAATACATCCTATCTTATAAATTAAAGCTTTAATTGCAGTGTCATCATCTTCTCTTATTGTATTTTGATGGATTTATAGTTCCCCATGTGCATTTGAGACAAGCCATGCAGAGCTAATATGCCAGATAGAATAACATTCTGGAATAGGACAAATGAAAGACACCTAGGCTGAGCAGATTCCCTATGCTTTCTATCAACTAAGCAAAATGCACTTAGCAATGAAAATATAACATAAGGTACTGAATAAAGAAAAACATATTTTTACAATTGAAGAAAGAAAGAAAGAAAGAAAGAAAGAAAGAAAGAAAGAAAGAAAGAAAGAAAGAAAGAAAGAAAGAAGTTACAGATTCACAAATTAATAAATATTAATGTTGTCCCCTTGAAAGTAAAGATGTAAAATAAGGTTTGCATTTGTTCCTCTTGGTTGTTTTCAAAACACATAGTAATCTAAGATAATAATGATGCCATCTTAAATTTCATAAGGACAACATATGTTTGAATTCAGTCTGAGACTTTTGTAAACAATGTTGTAGTCTAACCCCCCGTCGTGGGGTTGTTGAACCATCGAGATGGTTCCGCCCCAGACGCTTAATAGATCCTGAGAGATTCCAGGCAGCGCTGGGGTCCCCACGTGCCTCCTTTGCTCATAGCTTGGCAGATGCCTTAGTGGAAGCCTGGGGAAAGGCAGCCACGGAGGCACTTGACCGAGTTGTACCCTTGCGGCCCCTGACCCGGTGCAGATCCCAGTGCGCTCCATGGTTTTCTGCGGAGCTCCGGGAGATGAAGCGTAGGAGACGGGGCCTAGAGAGCTGTTGGAGATCCACCCAGTCTGAATCTGACCGATCATGACTAAGATCCTTTACAAGGTCTTATCTCGCGGCAATGAGGATGGCGAGGTCTAATTACTTCGCTACCCTCATCGCGTCTGCAGATAATCGCCCGGCCGCCCTGTTTAGGGTGACTCGCTCCCTCCTTAATCAGGAGGTGAGGGAGGATCCCTTGCAGGGTCGTGCCGAGGAGTTTAGCCAACATCTGTCGGACAAAATCGCTTGGATTCGGACTGGTTTGGACTCCGACTGGGCAGAGTCTGACGATCAGGACATGGGTGGTCTTGTAGATGTTATCTGGGAGGAGTTTGATCCTGTGACTCCAAAGGAAGTGGACAGGATTATGAGGAAGCTGAGCTCCACCACTTGTTTATTGGACCCGTGCCCTTCCTGGCTGGTTTATGCGGCTCGGGAGGGAACACGAGGCTGGCTCCAGGCGGTGATATCTGCTTCCTTGAGTGCAGGTTGTTTCCCCTCCATCTTGAAGGAGGCGGTGGTGAGACCTCTCCTCAAGAAGCCTACCTTGGACCCAGCTGTATTAAACAACTTTCGTCCAACCTTCATTTTCTTGCAAAGGTTGTTGAGAGCGTGGTGGCGCATCAGCTCCCTTTGGTCCTGGAGGAAACTGACTATATAGACCCATACCAATCGGGTTCAGGCCCGGGCACAGCACGGAGACAGCATTGGTCGCTCTGGTGAATGATCTCTGGAGGGCTCGGGACAGGGGTTATTCCTCTGTCCTAGTCCTATTAGACCTCTCAGCGGCTTTTGATACCATCGACCATGGTATCCTACTGCAGCGTCTCAGGGGATTGGGAGTGGGAGGCACGGTTCTTCAGTGGTTTTCCTCCTACCTCCTGGGACGTTCGCAGTCGGTGTTGGCAGGGGGACAGAGATTGACCTTGAGGCCTCTCGTTTGTGGAGTTCCTCAGGGGTCGGTCCTCTCGCCTCTCCTGTTCAACATCTATATGAAGCCTCTGGGTGAAATAATTCGTGGCTTTGGAGTTGGGTATCATCAGTATGCTGATGATACCCAGCTTTTCATTTCGACCCCAAACCACCCCAGTGATGCCCTCGACATGATGTCCCATTGCCTGGAGGCACTCTGGGTCTGGATGGGGAGGAACAGGCTTCAGCTCAACCCTGACAAGACTGAGTGGCTGTATGTGCCAGCATCTCAGGAAATTCAGATCATTCCATCTCTCACTATGGGGGGTGAGTTATTACCCCCTGTAGATAAGGCTCGCAACTTGGGAGTTCTCCTAGATTCACAACTTTCTTTAGAAGATCATATAGTAACTGTGACTAGGGGAGCCTTCACCCAGGTTCGCCTGGTGTGCCAGTTGCGGCCCTATCTAGACCGGGATGCCTTGCATACAGTCACTCATGCGCTCGTGACCTCTCGGTTAGACTACTGCAACACTCTCTACTTGGGGCTGCCCTTGAGGACCACTCGGAGGCTCCAACTGGTGCAGAATGCAGCCGCGCGAGTTGTGTTGGGGGTCTCCCGATACTCCCATATTACACCTCTGCTCCGTGAACTGCATTGGCTTCCGGTTACCTTCCAGGTGAGATTCAATATACTGGTAATGACCTACAAAGCCCTACATGGCATGGGTCCGGAATACCTTAGGGAGCACCCCGTCTTGGGTGGCCCTGCACGGCATAGCTCATAGCTTCATTGAATTACACAAGCCCCTTTGCCATGACAAGGCAGTAATCCATGAAGGGGATAATACTTATAGTAGTTCCATTTTCAAGCTCAGCATTGAACTTACACAGAGAAAAAAATGATTCATCTGTCTGCTACATTGATAAAAAGCTAGCTTATAAATAGATAGAGAATATTTGTTTATCCAACCAACCAGGGCTTTTTTTGTCATAGAATGCTCAGAACGGAGTTCCGGCACCTTTTTTGGATGGAACCTTGTAGGGTAGGCAAGGCGGGTTGTATGACATGTGTGAGTTCCGGCACCTTTTTCTTTTACAAAAAAAGCACTGCAACCAACCAACCAACCAACCAACCAATCATCCATTCATCATATTTATATAACCCCTTCTGGGCTCCTGTTGTAGGATTGTATCTGAGAAAATAGTAATTTCTCCTGCAGAAATTACTGGAATAAACAATGAAAGGCAACTTTATCTATTGACCTTGATCTGAACAAATTATGTCCAGGAATTTGGAAGCTGGATAGGTACCAAAAAGTTGAGATTTAATCCCAGCAATATGGACTGTTTCTGGAATTAGAGGACTGCCTATCTAGAAAGATATCATTTATTTCTGAATGGGATCACATTTTCCTGAGTAGAATTGGTTCATAATTTGGGGGAGCAGATGTGACCAAGAGGGTCTTTACAAAGCTCTATTTTATTCTCCAATTGCAATCTTTCCTAAAGCAGGAGGCATTGCTCGATATTAGGTATCCTCTAATACTGCTTCAGTCAGATTATTGTAATGTTTTCTACCTGGGGTTTGCCTTGAAGAGGATTCAGAAACTCTAGCAGGTTAAACCATAACTCAAGTAATCACTCTTCACTTTTCTCCAGTAGGATGATGAACATCATCTGATTTCTCACATTGTATTGTCAGATACTTCATATTCTCTATTAACATGGAATTCTTGGGAAAAAATACAATTATTCTCCTGCACAGTATGAAATGATGCTTTTTCACTGGCACTAAACTATTTACATGGGACGCGGTGGCTCAGTGGGTTAGGACGCTGAGCTTGTCGATCGGAAGGTCGGCAGTTTGGCGGGTCGAATCCCGAGTGCCGCGTAACAGAGTGAGCGCCTGTTACTCGTCCCAGCTTCTGCCAACCTAGCAGTTCAAAAGCACGTAAAAATGCAAGTAGAAAAATAGGCACCACTGCGGTGGGAAGGTAACAGCGTTCCGTGCGCCTTTGGCGTCTAGTCATGCCGGCCACATGACCACGGAGATGTCCTCGGACAAGCGCTGGCTCTTCGGCTTTGAAACGGAGATGAGCACCGGCCCCTAGAGTCGGAAACGACTAGCACGCATGTGCGGGGGAACCTTTACCTTTACCTAAACTATTTACCTGTCTCCAACATTATCCTATGTTGCTGCTTCCCATTTTCCTGTAACACTGCTATCATTAACTGTGTATCTGGGCTGACATTTATACTTTGTATAACTCTGTTAGCATATGCTTTTGGTGTACACTCTTGGCATTCTTTGTTTATCCTACCCAGAAACACATTACACCACCACAGTAAGGCAATATTTAAATGCTTGAATTTCTGTACATTCTAGATATTCCTATTGATAATTTAGTTGTTTCCAATTAGTCAGTTATCTCATATGATTACAGAGCTTCCAATGCCCAGAATATCTTATGATCTTAGGTAAGAATGGTGAGTTATCACAAGACACACCAAAACACATTTATATCTCACATATATTTATATGCACATATACCTGTCCACCATTACAACCTGTGCTATGTAGGGATAACAAGAATGCCAAAATGCAGAGGCAGTATGCCATAAATTCAATACTATAAATGTGTAACTTGGCTGGATCTTTTCCCCATAAACACAAATGAATGGATCATATCAAGAGCTGATTTACATTTGTTCACTTTCAAAATATATTTTGTCATAATGAGAAAGTAAACATAAGCAAATATAAGTTCTTCCCTTTACATGCATATGATGCACAAGAAAAAGCGATGTTATTTATTTATTTTTCTTTTTTGCACTTCTAAACAATTGTCCTTTACATTTCCTTTCATTACTTCACTTATCATTTTTACTTTTTCAGTTTGGCTTCAGAAAGGCCTTTGATGAGGTGAATTGCAGACATGAGACCTTATATGGTAATACACTTGCTGGTCATTAAAATCCCAATGTTAATGTCTTCAGACTTCATTTATGTTTGTGACATGTGCAAAATATATCTAATTAATTTATGAAAGTTATCATAAATGATCTGATGGTGATTGCTGTAGCAACAAGTCTAATCCTTTAGTTAGAAAGAAAATACTTTTATTAATATTATCAAAAGAAAATATTATTTGGAGATGTCCATTGATTTTAACTTTCTTAATATTGATTGGTAAAGGATAGTATGATTTAAAGATGCAAATAAAATTTGAATTACATTCTAACATTTGAAACGTATCTAGAAATAAAGAATATTGCATTTAATGAGTAAGGAATATAACCAAAAGGGTTTTTAATAATAATAATAATAATAATAATAATAATAATAATAATAATAATAATAATAATAATAATAATAATAATAATAATAATAATAATAATAGAATTGTTTTATCCCAAATTTAAATCTTGAATTGAAAAAAAATATGTTTACTCTTAATTTATGAACTGTCTCTATTTTGATCCAATAGAAAAAAAAATAAACAATGTGGTCAAAGTTTGATGGTGGAAACAAAGTGCCATTATTATGTGAAATTACTGTGGAATATCTCCCTTTTCTTTCATGAAATATCTGTCTTGATAAGCTAGAAGTATGACAATATGCAACAGAAACACTCTGCTCTGGAGATACATAATCTCTGAGCAACATACTGTAAACCAAGTAAGAATACCAAAATGTATAGTTTAAGAAACCTTTAAAACTCAGACCGAGGATTCTCTCATTCTGATTAATGGATGGTGGCAACAGATGGTAGAATCAAAAAAGGACCAAAACACCATACTTCTTATTTTGAAAAAAAGCTATTTCTCAATAGTGAACAATATTTAGATAAAATACAAACACTGTTGGCAGCAATGAATAGTGTATACAGAGCCTGAATTCTAAAGACTCTTATGGTTTTAAATATGCTTCATTTACATATTTCTGTTTCAATGTTTTTTATTAAAATATACACATTAAGGTAGGTTTTGTGTAAAAACTGCTGTAAATATTAACAAAATGGGAAAGGGGGTTAAATTTAGTTATACTAAACCAATTGCAATTTAACTCGTTTCTCCTAATACACAAACTGGAGGGCTCCTGCTGGAAGAGCAGGTGACAGCCAGGGCTTTTTTTGTCATAGAACGCTCAGAACGGAGTTCCGGCACCTTTTTTGGATGGAACCTTGTAGGGTAGGCCAGGTGGGTTGTATGACATATGTGAGTTCCGGCACCTTTTTCTTTTACAAAAAAAGCACTGGTGACAGCTATAGCCAATGGGGACTTTGCACAGGTTTCTCTGGTGTCCCTATTGTGTCCTTTCCTGGATCAGGAAGTCCTTCAGACAGTTATTCATGTCCTGGCCATTTCACAATTGAGCAGCTATAATTTCCTCTACTACTACTACTACTACTGGTCCAGAACACAGTGGTACATACAGCAATCAATGTATTGTGGCATGTATGCTGGAACCCACTGCTTTAAAAGCTGCACTGACTACCAGTAGGCTTCCAAGCCCAATTCAAGGTGCTAGTTGCCCCTTATAAAGCTCTTCATATTATTAAAGATCTGGGTGTTCTCCCAGTCCTAGGTTAGAATTAGGATGGTGCTTAAGCATCTTTATGTTTTTGATTCAGTCTTCCAGTTATATATTGTGTTGTCTTATTTTTATTTTTTATTTTTAATTAAGCTGATCTATGTAGTCAGGCAGCCCTGAAATTCAAATAATAAATAAATATGGACAGTGAAAAAAAATCTGAATTTCTGTTAAATATTAAAAAGAAAATTATATTATATTAATAATATAACATTTTCTTCTTAATCAATATAAAGATTGCACTGGCTATATGAAATCAAATAAAGTCTACAATAAATGTTCTATGTCTATAAATATTGCCAATAACAACAGCTAACAGGTTGAAAATGATCAATGGGTTCACTCTAGTTCCATTATTATTATGTTTTATGCTACTATACTGAACAAGTTAAAATAGCCAAGCAGCTTAAATGCAATAATAGGTCACTGTTTTGTTTTTTTTATTATTATTCTTTCCATTGAACCCTATAATTTATTTAATCCTACCTCCCCATATGAATGCATAGAAAACATTTTAAAATGACTGAATTAGTAAAGAAAAATATTTTTGTTAATGCTTGGTACATACTGTCCAGATAGAAGCTTTAGCTGTTGAAATGTTAATTTAGTTACTTGAATATTAGTCTTTGTGGGAAATGCCAAAAGATTAATTTTAACCTAAAGTCTGATTCACAAGGATGCTCAGAATAAACAGTGGAAGGCAAGGCTATAATCTAAAGGGGCTCGGGAAAAGAAATGAAATAAATTAGAGTTGCTGAGACATTATCATTATCACCATCACCATGTCATTAATATTACTTTAATCATTTAAAGAAAGAATGTCTACAGATGGAGATGATGGGGTGTTATTGATCTTGAATTCATTAAAAAGAAAGTGAAGCTTTTTTTTTTCAAAGAAAGGATATAGAGAACATTTTATTTTCCCTTTTGGACCAAAAATGAGACTTCACTAACTATAAATCAAAATCAAGTCAAGGATTGGAGTGTGGTCATTTTGTCAGTTTCTGAATAATAGAATAAAGTTTGGGTGACTTGTGATAAAACTGAGACCTACACTTTGTGTTAGATCTCCTTCCTCAATTTTACCAAGATCAAGTCCACTGTATTTGCTGAATATGTCAGTACCATGCACATAACTCTTATATAACATGGAAGAACAATCTGTTTATTTCCAAAGTGGTTTCTAGGTGGGAGACCTTAGTTTGCATAGTATATCATAATTATGCCTAGCTAAATTCTGTGCTTCACTGGTATTGCTTTGGCTAAGAAGCAGGCGAGACAGCAAGTTAACAGTTTAACTTTTTATTCTGAACCAGGCAAAGAACAAGAGAACACGACATCTATTTATACTGACAGCTGCCGGCAGTTTGACCAATCAAGGGTGAGTCCGTTCCCGCGCCGTTTGTCTCCGCCAATCGGGGCCGTCCGGATTTGACAGCTCGGAGCTGTCATCGGTAGCGCGTGTTGAGCTGTCAATCGCTGGCGCTTGCGCAGTTCCGCCCGGCAGCTTTTGACAGCTGTCAAAAGCTGCCGCGGTTTTTACCTCAGCCCTGTTAACTTCCATTTTACTCAATGTGTGAATACATAACAATAAGTAAATACACAACACCCCTTACCCCTCCCTCTGATTGAGTTGGTTTTTCCCCAACTGTTTCTTTTTCGGGTTTCCCCATTCGAAGTCCTTTAGGTAGGTAGGAGGTCTTTTTATTCTTTCGGAGCACCGGGGGGTTGTCTCGGTTGGTTGTTCCTTTTCCCCAGGGGCTTCTGGGTTTGGCTCCGGTGGCGGGGGGTCTGGCTCTACAGGTTCCGCGTCACTTGGAGCGGGGTGTTGAAATGGTATATTCCGATCGGGGGAATTTTGGCGTGCGAGGCTTTGTGGCGGTGCTTCTGTCAGCATTTCGTCGTTACCCCTTCCCCCTATGTTTTGAGGACTGCGCCGCCGAAGTTGGTCTATGTGTCTGCGGATATGAATATCCTGTCCAATGTCTATGATGTATGACAGGGGGCCTGTTTGTTCGATGACCACCCCTTGTGTCCATTTGTTGCCTCCCCCCGTAGTTCCTTGCCCAGACTGCTTGACCTGTGTTAAGAATTCTATGTTGGAGGGGTGGTTCTGGGTCCGGAGGGGATCTGTCTGGGTGTAGACGGTCTAGTCTGGTAGTTAATCTTTTGCCCCAGCGAAGCTCTGCTGGGGACTTTCCAGTAGTTGTGCATGGTGTGGTGTGTTGTGATAAAAGAAATTGTGCCAGTCTTCGGTGCCAGTTGCCGGAGATCATTTTCCGCAGTGCCTCCTTGGTTGATTTCACCATCACCTCTGCCAAGCCGTTCGTCGATGGGTGAAAGGGAGCCGTGGTGGTGTGCCTAATAGAGTTCACCGTTGTGAAACTCTGGAATTCGTAGGAGGTAAATTGGGGGCCGTTATCGGAAACTATAACATCAGGAAGCCCATGTGTTGCGAATAATCCCCTTAAAACTTGTATTGTGGCTGATGAAGTTGTGCTAGCTACTGGCGCTACCTCTAGCCATTTCGAATAGCTGTCCACGACAATTAAGAATGATTGCCCTTGGAATGGACCTGCATAATCTATATGAATATGAGACCAGGGCGTCTTAGTAGTTTCCCATCTATGTATGGGAGCCTGTGGCTGGGCGGCTCTAACCAGTTGGCAGGAATAGCAACCGGCTACGTGTGTCTCAATCTGTTTGTCTAATCCTGGCCACCAGACATAGCTTCTGGCCAGAGCCTTCATCTTGACAGTACCCGGGTGCCCCTCGTGGAGGCTTTCTAACACCCTGAGTCTGTGTTTGTTGGGTATGATTACCCTGCTGCCCCATAGTAAACATCCTTGATGGGTGGATAATTCCCTTTGTTTTAAAATATAAGGTTGGAATTCTGGGTCTGGAGGTGTGCATTGCCAGCCAGTCGTGACATATCCTAAGACTCTGCCTAAGATCTTGTCTGCAGCGGTCGCTGCAGAGATATCTTTAACAGATAATGGGCACTCAGGCAATTCAGAGATAGCTAGTATCCTTCCAGCTGGTGCTGGGTCTGGGTCAACTATTGGTTGGGGTAGTCTACTCAGGCCATCAGCATGGCCCATGGCTTTCCCTGGCCTGTATTCTAGCTTGTAAGAATAGGCTGACAGGAAGGTGGACCATCTCAGGATGCGGGGGGATAATATCTGTGGTGTTAGCTTGTTTACTGTAAAAAGTCCTAACAGGGGCTTATGGTCTGTAAAAATGGTAAAGGGTCGGCCGTACAGGTAATCATGAAATTTTTTTACGCTAGCTACTATAGCTAAAGCCTCTTTGTCGATTTGAGCGTAATTGCGCTCAGGTTTTGACAACGTTCTGGAATAGAACGCTACAGGGGTCTGTATTCCTTCTTTAGTTAAATGGCTTAGGACCGCTCCGATGCCATAGGGGGAGGCATCGCAAGCTAGACATAAGGGCAGCTGTTCATTAAACAGGGCTACTGTTGTGTTGCTGGAGAGTAAGTTTTTTAATAGATTAAAACTTTTGTCATGCTCAGAGGACCAAGCCCAGGGTTTGCCTTTGTCTAATAGCCTATGTAAGGGTTCAGCAATGGAAGCCTTATGAGGCAGGAAGGTGTGGTAAAAGTTTACTAACCCCAGGAAGGCTTGAAGTTCTTGTTTATTTTTAGGGGTTGGTGCTGTTTTAATAGCTTTAATTTTTGTGTCAGTGGGGTGAATTCCCTTAGCGTCTATTTTAAAACCTAGGAACTCTGTTGAGGGCACCCCGATGGAGCATTTGTCTCTTTTTAATTTGAGACCAGCCTTCCTGAACCTTAGGAGCACCTTCGTTAATTTGTCAGCTAGGTCTTTTTCTGATTCCCCTGCAATTAGGACGTCGTCAAAATATGGGCAGACCCCGGGAATCCCTTTAAGTGTTTTCTCCATGATTTCCTGGAAGATTCCCGGGGCTGCAGATATGCCGAATTGAAGGCGGTTAATTTTGAATGCTCCCTTGTGGGTGACAATTGTTTGAGCCAAAGCGGTGTCAGGGGTGACAGGCAGCTGTAAATACGCCTGCGCCAAGTCTAACTTGGCAAATATGGCGCCTGACTTAATGGCCGCGAGGATGTCTTTGACAGCCGGGACCGGGTAGGCATGTGCATTCAATGCGAGGTTGAGGGTCGCCTTATAGTCGGCACATAATCTTATTTGGCCGTTTGGCTTAACTGGGGTCACTATGGGTGTCTCCCACTCTGCCCCTTATACCGGTTCGAGGACCCCTAAGTTTGTTAATCTGTCAAGCTCCGCTTCTATTTTTTCCCTCAAGGCGAAGGGAACCCTTCTAGCCTTGATTCTGACAGGCATTACATTCGGGTTTAGTTTAAGGGATACGGGCGGTCCCGTGTACTTTCCCAGCGAGCTGTCAAAGACGTCCGCGAATTGAAGGCAGACGGATTCCAAGTTTGACAGCTGGATGGCGTTGACACCTGTCAACGCTATCCCTAGTGCCTCAAACCAGTCTAATCCTAGCAGGCTGATTCTGTTTTCTTGGGTCACAAGAATAGGGAGGGATCCTTTAAATTTCTTGAACTCTACGGGGACGGAAGCTTTTCCCCGGAGTTTAATGGGCGTTTTCTGGAAGTCCGCTAGGCGGAGTTTGGTGGGTCGAAGGGCGGGCCGTTTCCTACTTCGGTCACAAATGTCCCTGTACGTTTGCCATGAGATGAGTGAGACGGAGGACCCAGAGTCCACTTCCATCTCACAGGGAATTCCCTGGATCCGAACGTCCACTTTGACTTTGGGCTTAAGAGTGCTGTGGACTGTATTTTTCTCCGCCCTCCCCCTTACATTAAGCACTAGGGTTCCGGGACTGTGCCTGGCTCTGAGTGTGTGTAGGGTCATACCTTCGGCTGTCACCTCCAGATCATGCAGGTTTTCCCGGCTCCGGCTGCGGCACACGGCTTTGAGGTGACCTGTCTTCCCGCACCCATGGCATTTGGCACTGCGGAACCGGCACGTCGCTCTCGGGTGGTTCCCGCTGCAGCTGGCACACCTTGCTCTGTTTGGCTGGGAGTTAGCGCCCCTCTGATTGTTGGCAGCCCCCCCCCTGTAGTTGCGTTGCAGCCTGAGCTTTTCGAACCGCCGCTGTACCGCATCTATGTCTGTGGGGCCGTCGTCCTCCTCGGAACCGCTGAACCCGCCGTCCTCCTGGTGCACGGACCCCCTGGGTCCGCTGTCAGGTGCACGTCGGTTGTCTCCGTGGCAGTCCTCGTATGCAATGACTTCTCTCGCCACATCGGTCATCGTCATTTCAGGCTTGGCGATCAGCTTTTTCCTCAGCCGTTCGTCCTTGAGCCCTATGACAATCTGGTCCCGGATTCGGTCTTCTAAATCCGGGAACCGGCACCGACGTGCAGCGTGCCTGACCCGGGTTATAAAGTCATTTGCCGGCTCGTCAGGAAGCTGGAATTTCCGAGCGAAGTTCACTCTCCAGTAGAGTTCTGACTTGATGGGCATGAAGTATTTGCTCAGCCCCTCGGTAAGGTCGGCGTAGGAGATAGTGGCGATCGGCTCGGGGTGAAGATCCCCACAGCGGCATCGTATACGGCGGGCCCGCTGAGCCAAAGGAGGGCGGCTGCCTTGGCCCGGTCATCCGTAATCTTCTTGACTACCAGGTATCCTTCTACCTGGCCCAGATGCGATTCCCAGCCTTCTGGGTGGCGGGTATCGAATTCTCGAATGTGGCCGTGGTTCGTCATGCTGTCTGTAACTGTGGGTGCCGCTGCTTGCGTTGAATGGAAGTTCGGCTTCCAGTGACTTCAGCAAGTGACCAGCTCGGCTAAGGGAAAAAATCTCTTCTCCCCTTAGGTAGTGACTTCAGCTTAGGCAAGCAGGCATCCCACCTTCGTCGCCAGTGCTTTGGCTAAGAAGCAGGCGAGACAGCAAGTTAACAGTTTAACTTTTTATTCTGAACCAGGCAAAGAACAAGAGAACACGACATCTATTTATACTGACAGCTGCCGGCAGTTTGACCAATCAAGGGTGAGTCTGTTCCCGCGCCGTTTGTCTCCGCCAATCGGGGCCGTCCGGATTTGACAGCTCGGAGCTGTCATCGGTAGCGCGTGTTGAGCTGTCAATCGCTGGCGCTTGCGCAGTTCCGCCCGGCAGCTTTTGACAGCTGTCAAAAGCTGCCGCGGTTTTTACCTCAGCCCTGTTAACTTCCATTTTACTCAATGTGTGAATACATAACAATAAGTAAATACACAACAGGTATCATACTGGCCAAAATCTACCAAAATTTATCAGTCCCTTTTTGCTTTTCATTTGGCAATCATTCTGCACAGTGAGAATGTGAGCTTGCTGTTCAATGTTCAAAGTGGATTATAAAATAATAGAAAATAACGTAAGGAATATTCAGGGTCTTACAGTATTTTCATTCCTGTGCATCACAGAAACAGTCTAAGCTACTTTTGCAATATAAATGCTGAAGCATTTTTTAAACAGAATGTTACACAGAGAATCCACACATACCGATGACAGGAACAGTTGTTTACGCATTATGTACTAAAAGAGATATCTGTAGGTTTCTCCTTCTTTATACTACAATAATGACATGTTATGCCAAGCACAATGCTTCTCTTTTTCCATGAGAAAACTGAAATATATCCAGGCTTTCAGAGCAGATTTCTAATAGATTCCTTGTTTGATACAGAAAACACGAATACAGACAAGATGGCTGCTAATGGAAAAGACTTTTCATTCAGTATTTTTATTAACACTCTGTATTCACTCTTTGTGTGGCCTCATAATCATTCTCTGTTTCAGTTGCTTTGCTCAGACCTCAGACTGACATTGAAGCATGGCAAGAAATTCTCTAATGAAATGAATCCCTTCATGAGATAGCAGACTATAAAGAAATCTCTCTCCCTTTCTCTCTCTCCCCTCAGTTTCTCCTGCTGCTCCTCCTCTTTCGTCTCCTCTTTGTGAGCTAAGGGGAAAGGCTTTCATAAATCATCATACATTGCATGCCTATTTTATAGACTCAAAATTAAGATATATTTTGAAATTATGTATGTGTAATACACATCTAACAATATCCTAATATATAAATTGATCTTATTTGGCCACACGCCAAACTAGCAATATTTCCTGTTTTTTTATTTGATCAAACATTAAATAAGTTTTCTATGTACCTTTTCCTGTCCTATATTTCTTAAGAACCATGTCCTGATATTTCTGAAAAGTATTTTGGGCAATTATTATTTAAGATACTATTCACCCCAGAGGGTGAATTAATTGAACAGCCTGTCCTTAAAACAGAGTTACAGCAAACTAAAATTTGCAAATTGTACTTGAAAACCTAGCCATATAATAATTGATAGCCATATAGGAAATAGAAACAAGTATGGAAAGACAAAGATATATAGATTGATGGGGGGGAGAAACAAAAGAGAATTACTGTATTTTTCTGTCAGACCATCCTAAATGATTAGGAAAGTCTTTCCTTCTCCTTTTTTTTTTTTTTGGAACTGTTTTAGTCACTAATGATGGCGAATTTACGTGTCCCAGGATAATGTTGCAGGATTTAATCTGGGTCGATCACCAGAACCAGAGGCTTTGTCTTCCGAGCTTTCAGATTCATGCTGGAGCATCATCAGGGAACTTCTCTGTACACAGAGTCTCTACACAAAGAAGTTCCTTGAGGATGGGCTCCAGCATGAGCTCGGAAGACAAAGCCTCTGGTCCTGATGACTGATCCAGATTGGATCCTGGTTTTAGTCAATCACAAAATTCAATGATCATTCTGAGATATGAAATGCAACTTCAGGGACTTGGAAAAGTTTTGTTTTTGACTTAGACCAGGAGTTCCCAACTGGGGGTGTGAGACGATATTCCATGGGGTGTGAAAACTTGGGTTTTCAAAATTATACTGTATATGCATAATTCGTTGCCATTATTTTGAACTTTTGTAAGGGGTGCGAGAATATATCAGAAGCATTCTAGGGGTGCAGGGTATAGAAAAGGTTGGGAGCCGCAGACTTAGACAAAGGCAATATACTAGAGAATCTAAGTTTAGCTCCTGGAAGGCCCAATTGTCTTCTTCAGGCTGTCACTGCTGATTTTGTGTTCATGCTGGCTAGACTCAAATAAATCTATTAAGGCAACATGGCTTCAGATGACCATAAAGCATCCTAAAAATTGCAAGGGAGATAAATAGCAGAGCTATCTCACTGTACAGATTCTGTTCAGTATTTTTTTTTTAATCATGGGTGGAAACATTCTTCATTTTTGTCTTTTTCACCTATTTTTACATTATGTCTGCTCAATATGGATTATTTAAAAAGACTGTGAGGTCATTTTTCCTGCAATATGAACAACACATTATAATCCAATAAAATGATAAAACCACATTGCAGGTTTTATCATTTTAGGCAGCACTGGGACTAAATCTACAAAAAAGGCACAGTTGCTAATGTATAGTAGAAGTAAGTAGGACCATTCTTTCCTAAGTATTGTCCTGAAAGAATCTTATGCCTGAAATCCCAATAAATAATAAACAAACCTTTATTGTCAAAGTATAACATGTGTACATTGAGATTAGCTGAGCCTCCCCCCGTGCCTCCCCCCCCGTGCTCTCTCTCCCCAACACACAGTGACAACAAACCCTCCATCCCACCACACTATCATTTTAGGTGAACACATGTGTGATAATGGGACAATTTGATGTGAAGGAAGCATCTGAAATCTTTTCAAGGAAACAACAGGGCCAAGTCTATTTTTAGTCAATTTTTTGTAGTAATTAAGTCATCAGGCTAGAAAGTGGAAAACTGTGAGTTCTAGGCAGGATGCCAGCTTAGGCAGAATGCCAGTTTAGCCACAATACCAGCTGGATGACTTTGGACCAGTCAGTATCTCTCAACCCAAAGAAGAAAGCAATGGCAAACCACTTTCTTGCAGCCAAGAAAACTGCAAAAAGGCAATACTGACTTAATACTCTCTCTCTCTCTCTCTCTCTCTCTCTCTCTCTCTCTCTCTCTCTCTCTCTCTCTCTCTCTCTCTCTCTCTCTCTCTCTCTCTCTCTCTCTCTCTCTGTGTGTGTGTGTGTGTGTCTGTGTCTGTGTGTCTGTGTGTATTTAATTTCACATTGATAATATGATCCAGCTTATTTAGCATTTCTTTAAATATTTAGTCTTAATCCACTTGAAATAAACTGTTTGTCAGTCACATATTAAAATATTTAAAATACTTATTAAAATATATTTATCACAAAGAAATAAGGAAGGGTCATAGAGTTGAAATGTTTTAACAGGCAGAGATAACACTTTGGGATAAACCACTTGCCTTCCTGCTCAGGAATGCTTGGCCCCTAGAATAATGAATAAGACCCTGGTACCAAGTTTCTTTGGAATGCTTTTACTGATAAGATTTGTTATGTACTGTATTGTAAATATGCTAGGCCATTGCCCCCCACCTATTGTAGAGAAGCTAAGTAGGTATTTCCTGCCAAGCTGAGGCTAGCCCTCAGGGAACCCTGAGGGTCAGTCCCAAACATTTCGGTGGGAACATTCATATTTGGGGGAGATTCCAGGCAGGTAATTGGGTGAACACCTGAGGGCTTAAATGTATAAGTACTGGCCATTACCTGTCACTCTTTTAGTTCTGTTCCTGTTGCAATAAAGCTATGCTATGATGCTGTGTCGCTCCTTGCCTATTGAAGTAGCTCACTACATAAAACTGGTGATGAGGATGAGTTTCTGCAGGGAAGGAGGCTTCTGCTGATCAACAGACCACTAAAAGAGCCCTGGCGGGACCCACTCCCCACCTGCCTGCCAGTAAGACACACTAGAGGCACAACAGACCTGAGGATCCATCCCCAGGACCCAAAGGATCAGCAAAGCTCCAATCGCAATGGCACAGGCAAGACCCCGCACATGCAACCTCCCAAGAATGGCCAAATTGGGGAGAATTCAATAGTTCGACATAATCCACCCTGAATAGTGGAGCGCATATGTCTCCCGGGTGGACAATTATCTCTGCGCAAATCAGATCAGGGATGATGGGCTGACGGCGGCAACCTTGCCATGTGTCTGTGGGCAAGACACATTTGACATTGCGGAAAACCTAATAGCCCCAGCCAGCATAGAAATGGTCATCTACGCTGCCTTAAAAAGAAGACTCAGAGAACATTTTGAGCCCAGGTTATCAGTCATCGCCTGGCACCATGCATTTGAGCGACATGACCAGAGATCAGGGGAATCAGCAGCAGAGATTGTGGCAGCCCTTTGCCAAGCTTCACACAACTGTGAGTTCCCTGACCTGGAAGACTGTCTCCAAGACAGGCTCGTTTGTGGGTTGTGGAACAGAGAACTGCAACAATGCCTCTTCACCATCAAAAAATTGACCTTCCAAGATGTTCTGAAGGAACTCATGGCAGACGAAACTGCCGGGGGAGCAATGAAGATTCTCCAGCCACCTGTAACACATACCAGCCCCGCAGTGATCAATCACAAGACCACCAAAGTCTCTGCAGAAGCCAGAGAGGATGAAGAGGTCGACCAGCTGTGATGAGAGCTACCCCGATGGCTATGATCCACAGAACAAGAGGCTTCAGCACTGAACTGTGCGAGCTGCAGGGGCCAGCATAAATGAGCGGAGTGCAGATTCCACACAGCTGTATGTCATGCCTGCGGAAAGCAGGGCCACATCACCAAGGTTTGCTGAGGCCAGCGGTGTGACACAAGAACCCTGATGCATCAGCCAAGAGGGAAATGGTCCCCAGGGCAGACTCAAATCGAATACTGTTCAGTGAGGCAGCGGATCCAACGCACAGGAGCTAAACGTGCCCTCAAGCAGAAAATCAGATTACAGCCAAGGCTGCAAGGCATCCCATGCCCCATGGAGCTAGATATTGGATCAGCACTGTCCAATAGCTCCTCCAAAACCTTTGACCACATCTGCAAGCAAAGCAGATGGCAAGTCCTGCTTAAGACATCCAGTTTGGTGCTAATGGACTTTCAGCACTGTCGCATCCCCATAAGGGGGGAGGCCATCATCTCCATGCAATTCAAGGAATTTGAGGGTCCCCTCAGTGTAGTGTTTGTGGAGGGACAAGCACCAGCCTCATAGGGCTGGACTGGTTCGAGGCCCTGGGCATCAACGTGACCGGCATCCATTGAACTCAAATAGATGAGCTAGCCAAAGTATGCCATCAATACGCCGGCATGTTCAGTTTGGAGCTGGGGCAGTACAAAGGGGCACCAATTTCCTTCAACCTTGACCAAACGGTAACACCCATCTGACCAAAACCGTGCAGAGTTCCCTTTGTGTTGAAGCTGAAGATAGACACAGAACTCAACAAGCTAGTGCAGCAAGGAGTGCTCCAGCCCATGGACAGCAATAGTGGGAGACTCCAATAGTGACCCCAGTCAAGCCCAATGGGGATGTGCGCATATGCACAGATTATAAATGCACCATAAACAAGGCACTGCAACAGCATGCTTACAAAGTCCTGGTGGTAAGCCACATACTTGCCTCGCTGCAAGGAGGTCGAATCTTTGCTAAGCTAGACCTCACCCAGGCATACCAACAGCTGCCAGTTGATGACGCTACCACTGAGGCACAAACCATAGTCACACACAGAGGGATGTTCTGGGTGCGCCACCTGCAGTTTGGGGTAAGCGTAGCCCCCAGGTTGTTCCAAAGCATCACAGAACAGACACTTAAAAACATACCCAGAATCTCCCCTTACTTTAAAAACATCCTGATTGCAGGAGAATCAGCGGCAGTCCTGGCAGAATGGCTTAGGGCTGTTCTTCAATGTCTCCAGGAGGCAGGCTTAAAGCTAAAAAAGGACAAGTGCCAAATCGGCATGGAATCCAAAGAGTTCCTGGGATTCAGGAGAGATGCTGCCAGAATCCACCCATTAGAGGCAAAGCTGAAGTCAATTCTACAAACCCCCAGACCCAAATCCAATGGGGAGCTGCAAGCATTCCTGGCCTTGCTGAATTTCTACCATTTGTTCATACCACACAAGGCTGCACTGGCAGAACCACTCCACCACCTATTGGACAAAAAGGCACCCTGGGTCTGGTCGAGCACCCAAGATAGGGCATTTAAGGTGGTCAAGTCGCTGCTATCCTCCAGCTCCGTGCTGGCCCACTTCAACAAGAAACTGCCAGTAACGTTAGCCTGCGATGCTTCACCATACGGCATTGGGACAGTGCTAAGCCATCAGATGCCAGATGGTCAAGAGGCCCTCATTGCATACTATTCCAGAACCTTATCATTGGCTGAGAGGAACTACACAGAAATCAACAAAGAAGCTCTTGCCATTGTTTCAGGTATTAAGAAGTTCCACAACTTCTTATATGGGTGACCCTTCACCGTTTACACAGATCACAAACCGCTGCTTGGTCTTTTCATAGCTGACAAGCAGACTCTGCAGATCCTGTCCCCATGGATGCTGCCTTGGTCAATCTTCATGACTGCCTACTCATACAGGTTAGTCCACAAGCCAGGGAGGGAAATAGGCCATGCTGTTGCGCTCAGCCAACTGCCCCTACCACAGACAGATCCTGACCCAGCTCCAGCAGTGTGTATCCTGGCAATCCAGAACTTACCAGAAACCCCATTACATGCAGGGGATGTAGCAGCTGAAACTGCCACTGACAGAACACTCAGTCCTGTTCTCAACTGGGTGTTGAGGGGATGGCCAGAAACCTGGCCAGGCCCCCAGTTCCAGCACTACGTGTGCAGGAAACATGAACTGTCAGCACACAAGGGTTACGTGCTGTGGGGGAGCCGGGTTGTTGTTCCACCCAGCCTGCACTCCAGGGTGCTGGATTCCTTATGTGAAGGGCACCCCAGAATCATGAGGATGAAGGTGTTAGCCAGGAGCTACTTGTGGTGGCCAGGCCTGGACAAGAACATTGAGGACCCAGTTAGGAGTTCCAGGCATGCCAAGAAACCCAACTGGAGATGCCACATGTGCCAGCACATTGCTGGGAGACCACACACACCCCATGGTCTTGCGTGCACATCGACTTCGCGGGCCCATTCCAAGGGCAGGTATTCCTCATCGTAATGGACAGCTACTCTAAGTGGCTGGAAGTGGTACCGGTCTCATTGATGACAATGACCAGAGTCATCCATGAGTTGTGCTGACTGTTCACCATGCATGGTCTGCCAGATGTGATTGTGTCTGATAACAGGGCACAATTCACAGCAGGAGAGTTTCAGGCTTTCCTAAATGCCAATATGATCCAGCATGCAACATCTGCTCCATTCCACACCGCTTCCAACAGCCAGGCAGAATAGATTGTCAGGACAACAAAGGAGTCACTCAAGCGGATAACCATGGGGGACTGGAATCAGCGCCTGGTGAACTTCCTGCTGTGCCAATACACAACCCCCTGTACCATGACGGGTCACAGCCCAGCGAAGCTGAGGTGGGGTCGCTGGCTCACGACAAAGCTTGACCGACTTCATCCAGATAGAGTAGTGGCAGAGACAGCTCAACCCAAGCCATCCAGGAACTTGCAGCTATGTGACTTGGTCTGGGCCAGGAACTACAGGGGTGGGGCGCTTTGGGTGGCAGCCAGGGTGACTAAGACCACTCAGGGGGCGGATGCCAAGGAAGTACCAAATATTTTCTCAGACCGCCAGAGTGATGACGTTTTCCTGAGTCTGCCCCAGTCTACCACAGCCACCTCCGGTGAGACAGAGACACAAAGGCTGGGAGAGTCACTGGCAGCTGTGGGTGACTTGAACGGACAGTGCAAGTCTGTTAGGTTGGAGCAGGATCATACCCCCCCCAAGACTGATGCCTCACAGACATTGTGCCGGTTCACTAGGATGTGAGGTCCCCCAGCCTACCTCAAGAACTATGAGTGCTGAATAGACCGAGGATGACGGCCATCTAAGGGGGGAGGGGTGTTATGTACTGTGTCAAGCCCCGCCGGCCTCCCGTCCGCTCGGGCCTCGACAATGCCCGTGCCGCCGCGGTCGCAGCCCCGCCGAGCAGCCGGCCGGTCCCCAGCTGATCGGCGCGCCCGGGCAGCACCTTCCCCGAACCCCGGACGCTTGTTTAGAGGGCGTGGCCTCATCTTCTGCCGCAGCGTGCCGCCGCAGCCCCGCCGAGCAGCCGGCCGGTCCCCAGCTGATCGGCGCGCCCGGGCAGCACCTTCCCCGGACCCCGGACGCTTGTTTGGAGGGCGTGGCTTCGCCCAGACTTCGTAGAGCGCGTCGCCGCAATCCCGCCGAGCAGCTGGCTGGCGCTCAGCTGTTTGGCGCGCCCGCTCCCGGACGGCCGGCGGGCGCGCGCTCGCCTCGACACCGGGGACGGCGCCGGGCGCCCACCGGTCTGGCGCTAACGTTTGCTTCTCGGCGGCTGGACCCTGGACTGCGGATGGCGCCCGGGCGGCAACGGGCTGAACCCAGCGAACAGTTAGACTCGCCCCAGCAGTTGGACACGGCCCAGCAAACTGTGGAGGGGTGTGTGGCTGTGCCACCCTCTGTTACTGGACTCGGGGGGAGCTTAACGTCCGTAACGCCGGCACGGACTGGGGCGCGCGAGGGAGCGGAAAAACAGAACTCACCTGGGAGGGGCCTGACAGGCTGCAGCAGTGCACACGATGGGTGGTGGCTTTGCACGGTGATGGGTGGGGTGTTTATGGGGAGGCGGGCGGATGCCGGTTTGCTTTGAAGGGGTGGGGTTAGGGTGTGGTAACATGATAAAAGAGCGTTGAGGCTAGGTGCCTCAACGCTGACTTTACCGCGGTTTGATTTGTTGAAGAAATAAACCTGGTCACCCGTTCCTTTTGGAGTGCTTTTGTTTCCTGGCAGAGGACGTCGTGACATACTGTATTGTAAATATGCTAGGCTATTGACCCCCACCTTTTGTGGAAAAGCTAAGTGGGTATTTCCTGCCAAGCTGAGGCTAGCCCTCAGGGGACCCTGACAGTCACTCCCAACCATTTTGGTAGAAACATTCATATTTGGGCAGCAGATTCCAGGCAGGTAATTGGGTGAACACCTGAGGGCTTAAGTATATAAGTACCGGCCCTTACCTGTCACTCTTTTAGTTCTGTTCCTGTTGCAATAGAGCTATGCTATGATGCTGTGTCGCTCCTTGCCTATCGAATTAACTCATTACATAAAAAGATTGATAAAATGGAGGTCTTGATCTACCCTGTAAACTATCTTGTAACTTTAGTTGGACTGAGTTACCATGCCCACTGAAGATGTATGCTTGATGTTGCTTTTAATGATTGGTCAATGTTATGTGGTTCCATGATCGATTCATGGCAGTGTATGTTTCTCAAAATTGTATAAAAGGATGTTCACTTCAAGCTGGAGTGTGCCCATTTGGAACTTGTTTCAAGTAATAATCCTTTTATTTGCAAATAAAAGTTCTTTTTTTATTTCCACCCATCTGGTGTGATCCAGTGAGCTAGGAAGTCAGGTAAAAGGACCAGAGCTTTGTGGGGCAACAACAGAGCCTTTTCTGCTACAGTGCCTGCCCTTTGAAACATCTTACCCTCTACAAGAGCCTAAAAACCTGGTTCTCCTGGTTGGCCTGGGAACCAAATGGGGGAATTCCATGCTGGACATGGATGCTAGATTGATGGCAGACTCCATGTACAAACCCCCACTCTCTGCTCTCCACCCATCATTTAGCTTATCAAATTATTCTCATTGTGTTCCTTTTTATTGTTTATTTTATTCTATTATTTTACTTCTGTTATGGTTACACTCTTTTCATTTTTCTTCCTTTATTATTATTGTAAGCCACCTAGAGCAGCCCAACAGTAAGATGAGCAGCAATTATGTGTTTTTTTAAAAAATAATAATAAATAATAATAAATAGGAATGTCTGCTTCTTTTTTATTATTGGGTATAAGATTCATATAATTTTTAGAAGAAATAAACATAGCTTAAGCATTTTGTGTGGGTGTCCGTGTGTTTAATGCTTTTTAGTGTAATACAGGGGTGTCAAACTCAATTTCATTGAGGACCACATCAGCATTGTGGTTGCCCTCGAGGAGCTGGGTGGGTATGGCCTGGGTGGGCGTGGCCTACTGGGTGGGCGCAGCTGGAGTGCATATGGTCTACTGGGTGGGCATGGCCAGCTCTACATCATTGGCATCAAGGGTGCCTATGGGGGCCTGGGCAGGAGTGGGGCAGATCTGGGGGTCTCTGGCAGAAGGAGGGTCTCTGGGCCAGGGCCAAAGCAGTGGGGGCCGTTCCCTCACTGTTTCTAGGATGGCTTCAGGGGCCACATGAAACCACTTTGTGGGCCAGATCTGGCCCCCGGGCCTTGTGTTTGACATGTCTGGTGTAATACATGAATAAAGGTAAAGGTTTCCCCTGTCCAGTCAGGGGCAAATAACAGGAGCTCACCCCCTTGTGCAGTGTTGGGTCTGGAATTGGGACTGTAAAATATTATAGCCGACAAGCCCAGCATCTTAACCACGGAACCATCACACCCCTCTCAGTAAATGAGTAGTGGAGAACAATTATATTTTGTTAACATATATAAATGTCAAACATGCTTTTTATGAATTTTCAGTTTAGTTTTTAAAAAGATTAAGTCATGGGTAAATATAACCAAGTCATTTTAGATATTTACTTCATAAGTGTACTTTCTGCATGCTGGATTGCAATAATCCAATTATTTAATTCAGAAGGGTTTCTAGTCCTTAAACCAGCACTTTTCAATAACTATTTCATGTGGTTCTTAATATTCTATCTTTATTTTATTACTTTCAGAAAATGCAATATTTTCTGTTGAAGTGTGAAATGAAGAATCAGTAAATCACTAAATGTCTACCTTAAGTGTCTACTGTGAACCCATGTACATCAGTGATTTATTGTTTTGTTCTTTGAGACACCATGCAAAATAAAATCATAAATACTGCAACAATATTTCTCATTCTTTATGAACAGAAAGTTTCTGTAAAGATTGTTATGCCATCCTTGAAATGTGTTGCTGGCCAAAGTACAAAACCCTAATACAAAATTTAAAAAGCAGCCTACCATCACACTGGAAGAAATACACACTTCAAGAAGTTGAAGGAAGAGCTAAGTATTAATTAAGTGTTGATTCCTTACCAGAATTGTGGGTCATACTCTCTAAAATAATCTATATTAGCTTAATATTAACAGTTATTTGGAGTAAATTACTGTACTTCAACATCAGTACTGTTTACGTAAACTTTGACATCTATGTGGGTGTGGGGCATTTCATTTTTTTTTTACCTCAGATAAGAAAAAGTTTGGAACAGGAAAGGAAGGAAGGAAGGAAGGAAGGAGGGAGGGAGGGAGGGAGGGAAGGAAGGGTGTTTTTCGGTAATGGTATCATCATCTCCAGTTCCAGTATTGAACAATCATACAGTTTGAAAAGAAGTATCCATATATTTGAATAACATTTCACATAAATTGAAGAGAGGTGCCAGTATTGCATCTTCTCTGAGGCCATTTTCCTATTAGTGAGTCAAAAGTAGTGATTTCTATAGTCATCCAGCTAACTATGTGGTGTTGATAACTGTTATAAAGGCAGGATTTGTTTTGTTTATAATGCTATTAAGACATTAAAAGTCAGCAGCAGGGAAATTCATAACAATGCCAAAAACAAACTAAAAGTGATCAGCTCTTTGAAGCATGTCCAAAGTTTTCAGTGTTTTGAAGCCATCTAATTTGATTTGTGACTGAAAGTAGGTTCATCCTATGATTTATGACTCCATTTCAGTGGAGAATTTGATTGATTGAATTGAAGCATTCCCTCAAAATTTAAACAGCCCTAGTAATCATCTCAGCTTGAAATTGTGAATTAAAATGGATTTATATAATGTAATTTTGGTAGTAAAATCCCTGCGGTAGGACATATAAAAACTTATTTTAAAACTTTGTTGGCTTTTGAGACAAAATGAAATCATAAATGAAAAATACTAGTCTTGTCTATGATTCATAAATACAATATATTTATGAATATAATCCAGATATATTTTCATTATAAAAATAAAATCACTCTGAAATTTAACATTTTCAACTTGAAATTTCTGCTTTTTAAGTCAAAATTATATTTTCCACCCAGATTCCCTGTGCAAAATCTCAAGAGACCAAAATTTTGCTCATATCTAGAAACGAGCATCTACTAACTAGATAGTAATGTTTTCTGTCTAACCACATATTTAACTACATTAAATTTATATTTAGTTACATTAATTTGCATATCATGTATATCTTAATCTGATAGCTTTCTTCTGAACTGTCCCCTGCTTCACATGACACAATACAGTACAAGTTATTAACCTCAATGCATCAAAGTTATAACAGTCAAATGAATTATTAATAAACATGTTAACTATGGTTGTAAGGTAGTCTTTAATCTATATGACATTTCTTTATCACATACCCTTTTCTCATCCCCATAGAGAAATGCCTCAGCCGAAGACATTATGCATCCCTATGCCTGCAACTTATTAGTCCGACAGCTTGACAGGTGTCTAAATCCATAATGCAAAACACTTAGTTACATTTGCCTAACCCTGCCTGACTACATACATATTGGAGAGAATGATTAATTGTTTTCTACTGCCAGCAGATGATGCTAGATGAGTCAAGAAAGAATGCCAGAGGAATCTACCATTTTCACCATTTCATGCCTTGCATGAAAACTTAAAGACAAACCTATTTGTTGACCCTGTCAGAGAAATAGGTCTTCTCTGTCAGAACAGCAAATTTTATACCAGCTCAAGGACTGGTAGATTGTATTTTAAAGCACTTGTCAGGCTATGCCATATCATGGGGTTGCTTGAGATGAGGTGGAGAGAGAGAAGGGGGGAGGGAGAGGGAGAGGAGAGAGAGAGAGAGAGAGAGAGAGAGAGAGAGAGAGAGAGAGAGAGAGAGAGAGAGAGAGAGAGAGAGAGAGAGAGAGAGAGAGAGAATGAGAAATTATTTCTGCCTAACAAGCACAATAATGATGAATATAATGATATAATGATTTTGTCACGAGAAGATGGATTACTGTTTTGTAAAGATATTTGTTCATTTATGGATATCCTTAACTAGGAGCAAAATGTAAATGCAAATCAATGACTCTTTGAAAATTCTGTTGAAAAAGGTTCATGGCAATCATTCAAAAGCGCTTGCTTTATAATTTTGGGAAATCACTAGATAACTTATGCCCTGTTGGGGCATCATTTCAGAAATGTTGTTGTTGTTGTTAGTTGCGAAGTCGTGTCCGACCCATCGCGACCCTATGGACAATGTTCCTCCAGGCCTTCCTGTCCTCTACCATCTTCTGGAGTCCAGTTAAGCTCACGCCTACTGCTTCAGTGACTCCATCCAGCCACCTCATTCTCTGTCGTCCCCTTCTTCTATTGCCCTCAATCTTTCCCAGCATTAGGCTCTTCTCCAGTGAGTCCTTCCTCCTCATTAGGTGGCCAAAGTATTTGAGTTTTAGCTTCAGGATCTGGCCTTCTAAAGAGCAGTCAGGGTTGATCTCCTCTAGGACTGACCGGTTTGATCGCCTTGCAGTCCAAGGGACTCGCAGGAGTCTTCTCCAGCACCAGAGTTCAAAGGCCTCAATTCTTTTGCGCTCAGCCTTTCTTATGGTCCAACTTTCACTGCCATACATTGCAACTGGGAAGACCATAGCCTTGACTATACGCACTTTTGTTGACAGGGTGATGTCTCTGCTTTTTAGTGTGCTGTCTAGATTTGCCATGGCTTTCCTCCCTAGGAGCAAGCGTCTTTTAATTTCTTGACTACAGTCCCCATCTGCAGTGATCTTGGAGCCCAGGAAAATAAAATCTGTCACTACCTCCATTTCTTCCCCATCTATTTGCCAGGAATTAAGAGGGCCGGATGCCATGATCTTAGTTTTCTTAATGTTTAGTTTCAACCCAACTTTTGCACTCTCCTTCTTCACTCGCAACAAGAGACTCTTCAGTTCCTCTTCACTTTCTGCCATTAGAGTGGTATCATCTGCATATCTTAGGTTGTTGATATTTCTTCCAGCAATCTTAATTCCAACTTTTGATTCATCTAGCCCTGCCTTTCTCATGATGTGCTCTGCATATAAGTTAAATAGGCAAGGCGACAGTATACAGCCTTGCCGGACTCCTTTCCCAATTTTGAACCAATCAGTGGTTCCGTGTCCAGTTCTCACTGTTGCTTCTTGGCCCGCATATAGGTTTCTCAAGAGACAAATAAGATGTTCTGGTACTCCCATCTCTTTAAGAACTTGCCAGAGTTTGTTATGATCCACACAATCAAAGGCTTTAGCATAGTCAATGAAGCAGAAGTAGATGTTTTTCTGGAACTCTCTAGCTTTTTCCATGATCCAGCGTATGTTGGCAATTTGATCTCTAGTTCCTCTGCCTCTTCGAAATCCTGCCTGTACTTCTGGTAGTTCTCGATCCACATACTGCTGGAGTCTAGCTTGTAGGATTTTAAGCATAACTTTACTAGCATGAGAAATGAGTGCAATGGTGCGATAGTTTGAACATTCTTTGGCACTGCCTTTCTTTGGAATTGGAATGTAAACTGATCTTTTCCAATCCTGTGGCCACTGTTGAGTTTTCCAAATTTGCTGGCAAATTGAGTGTAGCACTTTTACTGCATCGTCTTTTAAGATTTTGAATAGCTCAGCTGGAATACTGTCACCTCCACTAGCTTTGTTGTTGCTCAGCTTTTCTAAGGCCCACTTCACTTCACATTCTAGGATGTCTGGCTCGAGGTCAGTGACCACCTCATTGTGATTATCAGGGACGTTAAGCTCATTCTTGTATAGTTCTTCTGTGTAATTTTGCCATCTCTTCTTAATCTCTTCTGCCTCTGTTAGGTCCCTGCCATTTTGGTCCTTTATCATGCCCATTTTTGCATTGAACGTTCCCTTCATCTCTCCAATTTTCTTGAAAAGATCTCTGGTCCTCCCTATTCTATTGTTTTCTTCTATTTCTTTGCACTGTTCATTTAAGAAGTCATTCTTATCTCTTCTAGCTATTCTCTGGAATTCTGCATTCAATTGGGCGTATCTTTCTTTTTCTCCCTTGTCTTTTGCTTCCCTCCTTTCCTCAGCTATTTGCAAAGCTTCCTCAGACAGCCATTTTGCTTTCTTGCATTTCTTTTTCTTTGGGATGGTTTTGGTTGCTACCTCTTGTACAATGTTGCGAACCTCTGTCCATAGTTCTTCAGGCACCCTGTCTATCAGATCTAATTCCTTAAATCTATTTGTCACCTCTACTGTATATTCAACAGGGATATGATTTAATTCATACCTGACTGGCCTAGTGCTTTTCCCTACTTTCTTCAGTTTAAGCTTAAACTTTGCAACAAGAAGCTCATGGTCTGAGCCACAGTCAGCTCCTGGTCTTGTTTTTATTGACTGTATAGAGCTTCTCCATCTTTGGCTGCAGAGTACATAGTCAATCTGATTTCTGTGTTGACCGTCTGGTGATGTCCATGTGTAGAGCCGTCTCTTGGGTTGTTGGAAAAGGGTGTTTGCTATGACCATCGTATTCTCTTGACAAAATTCTATCAGCCTGTGCCCTGCTTCATTTTGTACTCCAAGGCCAAACTTGCCTGTTATTCCAGTTATCTTTTGGCTTCCTACTTTAGCATTCCAATCCCCCATGATGATAAGGACATCATTTTTTGGTGTTAGTTCTATAAGGTGCTGTAGGGCTTCATAGAACCGGTCAATTTCATCCTCTTCAGCACCGGTGGTTGGGGCATAGACTTGGACTATTGTGATATTGAATGGTTTGCCTTGGATTCGAACTGAGATCATTCTGTCATTTTGAGGATTGTATCCCAGTATTGCTTTTCCTACTCTTTTATTGACTATGAAGGCTACTCCATTTCTTCTGAGGGATTCTTGCCCGCAGTAGTATACCTGATGGTCATCTGAATTAAATTCACCCATTCCTGTCCATTTTAGTTCGCTGATACCTAAGATGTCGATGTTCAGTCTTGTCATCTCTTGTTTGACCACGTCCAGCTTTCCTTGATTCATGGATCTTACATTCCAGGTTCCTATGGAGAAAAAATCTTTACAGCATCGGACTTTCCTTTCACTACCAGACATATCCACAGCTGAGCGTCCTTTCGGCTTTGGCCCAGTCGCTTCATTCTTTCTGGCGCTACTAGTACTAGCCCTCTGCTCTTCCCCAGTAGCATATTGGACGCCTTCCGACCTGAGGGGCTCATCTTCCAGCGTCATATCGTTTTGCCTTTTGGTACTGTCCATAGGGTTTTCATGGCAAAGATACTGGAGTGGGTTGCCATTTCCTTCTCCAGTGGATCACGTTTTGTCAGAACTCTCTGCTATGACCTGTCCGTCTTGGGTGGCCCTGCACGGCATAGCTCATAGCTTCATTGAATTACGCAAGCCCCTTCGCCACGACAAGGCAGTAATCCATGAAGGGGTCAGAAATGTTACCTTATGTAAACAAAGAAACCGAATGACTAAAAATGGGCAAAAAATCAGTGAGAGTCCCTTCTTACTCTCAGATGATCTTTCCTTCCCCTTCCTCCCTCCCTCCCTCCTCCCTCTTCATTCTCACCTGCTTCCCCATTGACTCTGTTTGTGGGAAGTTTGCAGGAAGAAAGTCAGTGAGGAAGTCAGTAGGAAGTTGCACGTCCAAGGCCAGCAGGCAGGTAAGTGGCTGCTGCTGGAGGAAAAGGAGTGAAGAGTTGCATAAGGATGCCGATCATGTTTTGTATCGTTCTGTAAGTTTTAACTGATAAAGAGGCTTCTTTTTTTTCTGCTTATAATCTTTAGTCCCCTCTAGTGTCCACTTTCTAAAATCATCATCTATCTTTGTTATGACATACAGTAAGCTAAGATAGCCAAAATAAGTGTTTCCCAAAAGAAACTATTTATTTTCAATCGTTAATTCCAACATCTTGCAGTTAAAATCAATACTCAAAATTTATCTGAACCTTTAATCCATTTATAACTTCCTTAGATTAAGATCTTGTTTAGAGCGTTGCTGTTTATTTAAACTCTTTAAATTTAAAATTTTATGTCGATAATTAGTTTTTGTTATGCAAAGTTGAAGATAAAGTTTCCCTAATGAAGATTTTTTCAAATTTGTCATTCTGAAGGTCTCTAATAGCTTTAAAATGGTTTATATACATTTTCCAAAGGTAATTAGGAATTGAGACCTGTAAACGTAGCATCCTTTAAAAGTATTTGTCATGGTTGCCAGGAAGGTGGTTGAACCGATCATCTCCCATGCTCAAAACGATGCAAAATCACTGCTCTACAGTCTCCTCATGAGAAGTAGCCATCTGGAGCATATATAGGCAATCTCCCATCTATTCCTTATACAGAGACATTTCACTCACCTTTGCCATGGTCGTCAGCTCCACTTTTGCAGAGTTATCTTCAATACACCCTACTTCTCTCAAAAGTTGCCATGAACCCAAAATATTTCAATGGAGCCATAAGCTAAACAAACAAACAAATAAATTTAAATAGAAGTCATGTGGTTAAACACAGTAGCTCACTTCAATTTTTTCAAATAGACAAGCTTCAGTAGAACACCAAACAATGGAGCACCACTTCTGGATTGATGGCTCTAGTGTTTAGCACTGAGGAAGCTCTGCAAAGCAGCAGGTACTATTTTCAAATATGAAAATATTTTTTTCCATACCATAACCCTCCATAGTGTTATTAATATTAAAGCTCTTTAAAATGTATTTTAATTGAAGTAAGTAATGCATCATCGTTCTTATTTCTATATCTGATACATTATGTTTTTATTATCATTTGAAAGGAATACTTTATAAAAGTTTCAATCTGATTTTGAGGAAAAAGAAATAACCTTAAAAAAGGATGAACTGATTGTAAATATCTGGGAGGTAGGAAGTAAAAACATTTATATATGCATAGCTACCTCAGATATATATGATGATCAATATTATTGACATTCAGGATAATTACAACCCGTGAAAAAGTAGTCAACAGCAAAAAAAAAGCTAAAATGTGACATTCCTTATATAGTACAGCACAGAGAAATAGATATTTCAGTGTAGATTTTTCAAAAGCTATAGATATGTATTCAATAGCAATTACCTGTTAAGTGCTTTCCATTATAACAGTTTATGCTATTAATTTATTATTAACAATATTAGGAGTGACGGAGATATGAACAGAACTCTTTATGTTCTATCATGACATAACATACTTTCATTTTATCTACTACTTCCACACCTTATTTTCTAAATAAGTCTATTTATTGCCTCCACTGTATTGTACAATAGCTGTCCACTAAACTTTTTCAATAGATATTAGGACTTATTATTTATCCCAGCTGTTACAAGTTTACAATTTTCAAAGGTCTTTTTGATGCAAGGGATTTGGAGGATAAAATTTCTCATCATACAACTCTCAGTACTGCCATTATTACAAACTGAAAAGAGACTTCAAATGTACTATCATGTCCAGTTTTGTAAGATTAGCTTTAGCTTATAGGAGCTTTAAACATATGAATTGTTGTGGTGTCTTATTTTACTACCAATTCTATTGACTCTTGCCATCATAGCTTATATGAGCTGTGTGAGGAGAAATGACTGGCAAATATGAACAATCTTGAGTATATTGTTTTATGTTATTGTTTTACATTACATTATTGTGAACAATTTTTTCTCTTAAGAAGAAAGTGGTTCACTACACATGAAAGCATCCTTTCTCAGTTTAGATAGCGTAGATGTTATAAATACCAACATTCTGTTTTAGGCAAGATGATTTCCCTGACCCAAAAACAAAAATTCTTGAATGGTAATGGTGATTGGATTTTATAGAAATATCACTGAAAACTGAACCCCAATCCATACCTTTTTCTTCAAGGTATGAATTGGGGTTGACTGCATAAGAGCTTCAGTGCAGTAATGGACTGGAGGAAGATTAGTAATAGTAACATGATTACCACAGAGCAGAATTAATAATCTATTTAGGAGTGGATTAATAATGTTATAATTCCAAGTCACATTCTAACATATAAACTATAGCTTTGTATGACCCATATATGCTCTCTTAGTTTAATGGAAATGTCTCTAATGCTGGGAAAGAGTGGAGAAGAAGAGGATGACTGGAAGGATGATGGACAGACTTGGTTACACTGGTAATGAGAATACCATAAAGGACCTCAAAAAACAGGTTAGGGATAGATTGTCATGGAGAAAATCTATTGTATGTGGTTACCAGATTGGTTACCTAATGAGAAGGAAGGACTCACTGGAGAAGAGCCTAATGCTGGGAAAGGTTGAGGGCAAGAGAAGAAAGGTACGACAGAGAATGAGGTGGCTGGATGGAGTCACTGAAGCAGTAGGCGTGAGCTAATGGACTCCAGAAGATGGTAGAGGACAGGAAGGCCTGGAGGAACGTTGTCCATAGGGTCGCAATCGGTCGGACATGACTTCGCAACTAACAGCAACAACAACCAGATTGATTGCATGTAAATCAAAGAGTAATCATTATCATACACAGAAGAAGAAACTTTATTCTTTCCTTCTGTGGCAGGCCATGTCATGGCTCTTTTGTAAAATATTCACTCCATTATTTCCAATAGAAACTTACAACATTCTGAAACCAACCGGATGTTTCCACTATGTTAGAAGTTGTAAAACCAAAGAGAAGATTATCGTCAACTGAACACAATGATTATATTTTAAATTATTATTCGCCCACAACTGTTTCTGTACAGTATAATCTTATTCAACCCCAAAGGCTATTTTTTAAAAAAACACAATAGTGAAATCATATAGATAATTTGCATCTAAAAATTGTCACCAAAGAGTTAAAAGGATAACTGAAAGATATTTTTCTATTTTCTGGGAGTCCTTTTCTTCATTCTTCTAATATAATTTGTATAAAATTATTTTGAAATTTGAGATTTCTGAAATAAATCTGTTTCCAATAAATATGTTTCCTATCCATAAGTACTGAACTGAATCCAAACAATATTTTTGATATCTTGTTCAACAAGTCCTATTTTCCTTTCAATAAAGAGCAAAGCAAGGAATTCCCAATTTGGAATTTCATAACAATGGAAAAATGAACGTGTAGAATTGCTAGAAAGAAAAAAAATGTGAGTAGAACATTAATCTTTTTTTATTTATTTCTCTGAGCTAGCTCTATAGACTATGTTATATTTACTCAGGTAAGCTTTTGGGTATTTGTATTGCAACAGTGATACACTTGGTATTAGAATGCAGGGTTATTGCTCTATTTCAATAAATTTTATAGGTAATTTGCAGTATTTTCAGGGTTAATATTAAGTCTAGATCAGGGCATTTCAACCAGTGGTACAGGTACCACCTGTGGTATATTGGCACCTGACAGGTTGTACGTGACCATCCTAGAAAAGTGGTAGTGGGGAAGAGGAATGAGCTGAACTGGTGGCAGCACTGCACAAGCCTGAGTGAGAGATGGCTGGAGCTTCAGGGCTGTCAGGGCTCAGTGGAAGAGCCAGGATCAGCACTTCTTCGGGGCTGTCAGGGCTTTGAGGAAGCGCCAGGATCAAAGCCAGGCTCCAGCTGGAGCTTGGGCTGTTCCCAGTGCTTCTGCTGAGCCCAAAAGAAGTGCCAATCAGCTGGAATGTTGCAGCATCTCCAGGGTCTTGTGATTTACATTCAGATGCTTGGCAACTGATTCATATTTATGATGGTTACAGTGTCCCAGGGTCATGTGAAATGACCCAAACCTGCTGCAACCACCCACCAGAGGGGGAAAAATAAAAACCAAACACCCCCTCACCCCACGCCCACTGCCAATCCTCAACAGAAATGCTCATAACAATGAAAACCTCAGACAGGAGGAAGAGCACCGCCGGACGGGCAGGCAGGTGTCTTGCTCAGCTGTGGCTTGGGGGCCACTTTTTTCAGTGCCATTGTGACTTCAAACAGTCACTAAGCGAACTGTTGTAAGTCGAGGACTACCTGTACTTCATCACTTTTTTTCTTTTTTGGTCAAGTTTTTGACACCTTGCTAGGTGACTGGTGGTACTCGGATGTTGCCATATCCTAAAAGTGGTACAATGGGTGAAAAGGTTGAAAAGCCCTGGTCTAGATGTTGAACACTTTTTTTTATCTTACTTACATAAACCATGTAGGAGATAAAATTTACCCTGCTAGATTAAATTAAATGTTCTATCAATTCTACAGTATTCTACAGGAAATTAATTAAAAGGTGTTTTATGGCCATTGAGTTTTCCTCAATATTTTCATATTATACTGGTAATCCAAAAAATATATTAAACAATACATTTATATCCTAACAATCTATAATGCCCACAATTAGTTCATAACTGGTAATACAACACTCAAGTCTTTTCTGAATTATTTTTTGTGCTGCAGGGGTTTTTTTCCAGCTGAAAACTACCAGTGCCAGAATGCACAAATGTTAAATATTCTTTCCTAGCAAGGGTAAGGGTAAAGAAAAAAATGCAATTAAAATGTTCATGATTCTATGTATGGTCCTGTGGCATCTGTTACATGATTCTAAAAAAAAGAGGGTCAAATATTTGTCCCTTTTTAAAGAAACAACTTTTTATTTGATAATCAATGGTCAGAATTTTAGGATCAGTAATCCAAAATCTACGCACAACCTCTTATTTTCAGGCTAAGAGTATGCATGTAGGTATGACGAATCTAAAGCCCCCCAACTCTACTTTACTAACTAAAATTGTTTTCATTGTTAGGAAACAGATCAGCCATCATTGATTTATGGAGCTATTTAGCTTCCTGAAGAAATGTAATGCATAATAATTGCTGAGAACTGCATATGCCTATGATCCTGGGAAAACATTTCTACTTTTTATATAAAAACAGGCTAGGTCAGAAATTTAATGAAACACTTAAAAACCATAATGAAATATTGTATTAATTAAGGCACTAATTAGTAAGGATAGTAAACTACATAATTTTTATTTCCAAGACTTCACACATAATCCATAGAATTTGACATGTAAGTCTACTTTTGTGCCCCATGTCTTGGAGAGGTTCATGATGTGAGGATGCAGGATGAGACTTGTGACATCATAAATTTGATTGCCTTTCCTCTTGAGGCCAGGATGGTTCCCACACTGACTGCTAGATGCACATACAACTTTCTGCTCTTGCATTTGGAACATAGAGTCCTTAGCTGACAAAAACATTTTTCCCCTTTCTACGTTTTTCTTTTGGTCAGGATCACTCGTTTATTATTATAGATTTCAACAATTTTATTTTGATTGATTAATAGATGACGTAAAGTATAATTTAAAAAGGGGGGGAAAAATAGGAACAACAATGTTCCTTGTATAAGTATATTTATAGTTGTTTTCATATTTGAGAGATGGGAAATAATGTAATAAATATACCCCCTCTGTAAGAGAGAGACTGGCTGAAGCAGGGGCAGGAATCAAATGAGGTTAAGTCTAACAAACGCAATGGAGAGAGAAGAACTGCTGATCATTACTTGAGACAGTTGTCCTGACATTTGACCCTAATGAGCAGGCTCCATTACAGTTGTAACTCAAGGACTATCTGTACATCACAAAAGTTATTTATCTTGGCTTTTTCAACAATAAGAATAAAAATGCCAATGGCTTTCTAAATATAACTCTCTGCAACTAATAATTTGGTAGAGGACAGGAAAGCCTGGAGGAACGTTGTCCATAGGGTCGTGATGGGTCGGACACGACTTCGCAACTAACAACAACAACAAATAATAATAATTATCACTATAAATGTACAAAACACAAAACTACCCCCTTCCCCACCTTCAATTTATAACCATCTCTTACCAACCAAGATTCCATAGCACTAACTTACCAAGTATACATGTGCTGGGCTCCTTTCCTATCTTTGTTCAGTGCTTGGGGCAAGACTAGGTTTTCATAGCCTTTGATAAGACCAAGAGACAAAATAAAATTACTTTTAATGTCCTTACATTGTCTTTAACATGTATCTAATATAGTATAGATTTTTTTCTAAGATTAATGACCTCTATTATTGGTCATTGGCAGCTTCCCAAAGTATCCATGCAATGAATTAGTCATATATATTATTATTGGCTGACAAGAAACAAGTCTCTACCTCATAGCGCTGATGAAAGATTAAGGAAACAATGAGTCAGCAGTCCTTAATATGTCAGCAGAGAATCAGATGAATACATATCTTTGTTTCACTGTTAACACTTACTTAAATGGATGAGAAAAAGAAAAACTAACCTGCTACTAAAATATGATTAAAAAATAAACATCATATTTCCACTAGGAAATACTTATCTGGTGTTGATTGCTGATAAGGAGGTGTTCTAGTTGTTTCCTTCTTAGCTTTTTTATTGTCTCTTTTGAATCAAGCAGTAAATATAATCAAGTTGTAACCCTAATCAAGGATTAGAGAGAACTAACCCAATTCCCTTCTAGCACTGAAGATGCAACTTATTTGAGTAATAAAGCATCCGCAAGAAAACAAGCTCAGAGACTACCAAGGACTCCACAGTTCAACCCTGCTCTGTTGGTACACACAGAACAATTGTGGAACAGACCTTCTGGTCATGGTGGCCACCTAATACTGAAGCAAGAGCTGCAGCCTGATCATATTCTCAAAAAAAGAAGCTGGAGACAGGATGAAAGTTATCTAGCACAATCATGTCCAGCAACTGCTTTTTGAGGAATGATAACCTACCACCTTCCTATGCCTCAATGGAGCTATCCATTCTCTCAGGACCAAACTGCATGGCATCTGCCAGAAATTCTTAGTTAACTAGGAGGGACATGGGTCCAATGTTACAATTTTAAGAACTTTGTACACTCAGTCAAAACTAATTAATCCCAGCTAATCAGGCCAAAATAAACCTCAGTCACCTCTACAGAACCTGCCAGAATGTAATGCAGTGAATCCAAACAACTTTATCTCACAGATACCTAGAATATTCTTCACAGTGGCCCTGCAAATGAACCTCTGGTTTTACCTCCCCTTGGGGGGCTTTAGTTAAGTTTTAAAAAGGCCACATATGGTTATCTGTGGAGGCAGTAAGGATAGAAAACACAATGTTTTACCACCCTTACCATCACATGTGGAGCAGTGGGCTAATGCCTCCTTAAGTAACACCAGCTGCCTGCAATTAGTGCAGGTTCGCATCCCACCAGGCTCAAGGTTGACTCAGCCTTCCATCCTTCCAAGGTAGGTAAAATGAGGACCCAGATTGTTGGGGGCAATTAAGCTGACTTTGTAATAATGCCGCTTGGGGGGGAAAGCCCTAATAAGCAGGCATATACACAGAATGAAGGCTATTGCTAAGCACATTGGTTTGTGCTTAAATTGTAAGCCGCCCTGAGTCTTCAGAGAAGGGCAGGATATAAATGGGAATAAAATAAAAAATAAATAAATAAAACATGTACAAAATGTGTCGCAAGTTGCATTATTCAGACAAAGGTTATACAAAGTAAAAACTTTAAGAGGGAAATAATATGAGATGATAATTGAAAAAATGAGGAAGTTTTAAATTAAAAGATTTGGAATAATCATTTGAGGCCACAGCTTAACAGAAACTTTTCCATGATTCTGTTCCAGTAGATACAACTTACTCCTTAGATCAGCTAGATGCCAAAAATGAATCCAGGGGAAAAAGGTAACATTCTAGGAAAGAGGGAAGTTGCTTTTATTAAAGAGGAAAATGGGATAACAACCTTTGGAAGGGAAAATGCTCCTATTTTAACAATTTTGGAAGTCCACTTAAAATTGCTGGCAAAATGCCCCCATTTCAGTGGTGAGATTTCAGGACATTTTAAAGAGTAAGAGCGATTTTTTAAGGGCTGATGTGTTGCCATCCTTAACTATAAAATCCAAAATGATACCACCACAACACAACTATTTTGTTGTCAAACTTTGTTAATATATTCTTATGAATTTTAAGTGGGCAAAAATTGTGTGTTACAACCTATGGCCTACAAGTTGCCCTATCTTAACAAAGGCACAAAGGGACACAGTGGCTCAGTGGGTTAGGACACTGAGCTTGTCGATCAGAAGGTCGGCAGTTTGGCGGGTCGAATCCCGAGTGCCGCGTAGCAGAGTGAGCACCAGTTACTCGTCCCAGCTTCTGCCAACCTAGCAGTTTGAAAGCATGTAAAAATGCAAGTAGAAATATAGGGACCACTACGGTGGGAAGGTAACAGCATTCCATGCGCCTTTGGCATCTAATCATGCTGGCCACATGACCACGGAGACGTCCTCGGACAAGCTTTGGCTCTTCGGCTTTGAAACGGAGATGAGCACCGGCCCCTAGAGTCGGAAATGACTAGCACACGTGTGCGGGGGAACCTTTACCTTTACCTTTTTAACAAAAGCACGTGCTAAAAGCAAAAGTGAAGATCACTTTAAAGGAATATATTGCAAGTTGTGCTTTACAAACAAACAGAGTCTAAGATATGGCTTTTAAGAAAAAAAAGGTATGAGAAAAGAATTGAAAAATCAATCTAAGGAGGGAGAATAGCGAAGGTAGGGCTGCAGCATCAATAAACCAAGCAGAGAATTAGTTTAATGTCAGTGAATTATGATTAACAAATTATACAAGTTATAAAACCTTATAATTCCCTTGTGTTTGAAATATGTTCTCTTTCACCAAAAAAATGTAATGAAGTCAGGTGAAGATGCTGTACACAATGATGAAAGGGAAAAAAAATCATGGCTTATCTGTTCAATGACTTGCTCTTTACAGGAGGTTGGCTGGAAAATTAATATCTATTGTTTTCAGCAGTAATAAATCCTAATATTTGAAGAAAGAAAGAAGAGATGGATTGCCAAATCATTGCTACTTTCCATAGTATAATGAAGATTAATCTTTATGATTAACAATTTAGTCTGCATACAACTGCAGCATTCCTATGACAATTAAGTAATATCATGATTTCATTATTAAGTGGCTTGTATGTCAGCAATGACAAAAAAGATACAAAAATATACAGCAGAAAAATGTTGACAGCCAATATAAAAGGAAAAAAAAAGAATGACATTGTCATAGGTGTATGTCACAGGCCACCCAAGCCAACTGAGAAAATAGATGAACTTTTTGCTAGTCAGTTAACTATGTAGAAAGCACATGTTGTTGTTGTTAGCTATGAAGTCGTGTCCGACCCATTGCGACCCTATGGACAACATTCCTCCAGGCCTTCCTGTCCTCTACTATCTTCTGGAGTCCATCTAGGCTCACGCCTACTGCTTCAGTGACTCCATCCAGCCACCTCATTCTCTGTCGTCCCCTTCTTCTCTTGCCCTCAATCTTTCCCAGCATTAGGCTCTTCTCCAGTGAGTCCTTCCTTCTCATTAGGTGGTCAAAGTATTTGAAGAAAGCACATACTTAACAATAACTTACTTAACAATAGTAATGGGGGACTTTAACTACCCATGACATCAACTAGGAAACAAACTCTGTACCTAGTGGAAGATAAAAGAGATTCCAGACAGACCTAGCAGACAACTTTGTCTCCCAAAAAGGAGAGAAGAGAACTAGAGGGTCAGCCATACTGGACTTAATTTTCACTAACAGAGATGAATTGATAGAAGGCATTGAAGTTACAGGAACCTTGGTGGGGAGTGACCATGCAATAGTCAAACTAGTCAAAGTCAAACTAGAGTCTTCAAGAGAGGTGATTTCAATAAACCTAGAGAGAGCTTGAGAAGGATTCCATGCACGAGAATCCTCAAGAGGAAAACAACTGAAGATCCTTGTGAAACTTTGAAAAGCAAGTTTATAAAAGCCCAATCTAGCACAATTCCAATGAAAAAATAAAAATAAGGGATCTCAAAGGAAATCAACATGGCTGCACAAAGAACTCTCAGATAAACTGAAAGACAAAAAGGACAAATATAAAAAGTGGAAAGAAGTGCACATAACTAAAGCAAAATATCAGCAAATAGCCTAAACCTGCAAAGATGAAGTCAGGAAAACTAAGGCTCAAAATGAACTAAGGCTTGTGACAAAAGTAAAAAATAACAAAAAAGAGACCTTTTTTCAACATGTAAAAAAAACAAGAAAAAACTCAAGGAAAAAAATGGTCCTTTAATGCAGGGCTTACCAGTGATACGGGTACCACCTCTGGTACATTGGCACCTGGCAGGTGGTACACGACCATCCTAGAAAAGTGGTAGTGGGGAAGAGGAATGAGCTGAACTGGTGGCAGCACTGCACAAGCCTGAGCGAGAGATGGCTGGAGCTGCAGGGCTGTCAGGGCTCAGTGGAAAAGCCAGGATCAGCGCTTCTTCGGGGCTGTCAGGGCTCAATGGAAGCGCCAGGATCAGCACCAGGCTCCAGCTGGAGCTCGGGCTGATCCCAGTGCTTCTGCTGAGCCCAAAAAAAGCGCCAATCAGCTGGAATGTTGCAGCATCTCCAGGGTCTTGTGATTTACATTCAGATGCTTGGCAACTGATTCATATTTATGATGGTTACAGTGTCCCAGGGTCATGTGAAATGACCCAAACCTGCTGCAACCACCCAGCAGAGGGGGAAAAATAAAAACCTAATACCACCCCACCCCACCCCCACTGCCAATCCTCAACAGAAATGCTCACAACCATGAAAACCTCAGACAGGAGGAAGAGCGCTGCCGGGCGGGCAGGCAGGTGTCTTGCTCAGCTGTGGCTTGGGGGCCACTTTTTTCAGTGCCATTGTAACTTCAAACAGTCACTAAGCGAACTGTTGTAAGTCGAGGACTACCTGTACCTCATCACTTTTTTCTTTTTTGGTCAGGTTTTTAACACCTTTCTAGGTAACTGGTGGTACTCGGATGTTGCCATATCCTAAAAGTGGTACAATGGGTGAAAAGGTTGAAAAGCCCTGCTTTTATGGGTCCTATATAACAAAATGAATTTCAGTGGTGAAAAAAGTAAGGTTCCACATTTAGGCAAGAAAAAACAATTGCACAAGTATAGAATAGGTGGTACTTGGCTCAATAGTAGTAATTGCAAGAGGGATCTTGGAATCCCAGTGGACAATCACTAAAATATGAGTCAGCAGTGTGCTGTGGCTGCCAAAAAAAAGCCAATGCAATCCTAAGAGAGGGAGAGAATCAAAAACAGATAAATTGTTAATACCACTTCATAATGCCTTGGCAAGATCACACTTGAAATATTTCATCCAGTTTTATTTGCCATGATATAAAAAAAGAAACAGTGCACAGAATAATAATAATAATAATAATAATAATAATAATAATAATAATAATAATAATAATAATAATAATAATAATAATAATAATAATAATAATAATAATAATTTGGAAGGGACCGTGGAGGTCATCTAGTCCAACCCCCTGCTAAGGCAGGAAACCCTATACCATTTCAGACAAATGGCTGTCCAGTCTATTCTTAAAAACTTCCAGTGTTGGAGCATTCACCACTTCTGGAGGCAGGTTGTTCCACTGGTTAGTTGTTCTAACTGTCAGGAAGAGCAACAAAGATGATTATTGGCCTGGAGGTTAAAACATATGAAGAATGGTTGCAGGAATTGGATATGTCTAGTTTAATGAAAAGAAGGACTAGGGTGACATGATAACAGTGTTCCAATATTTGAGGGGCAGCCACAAACAAGACAGAGTCAATCTGTTCACCAAAGCAGCTGAAGGCAGGACTGAAACAGTGTAGGGTTTTCCTGCTTGGGCAAGGAGTTAGACTAGAAGACCTCCAAGTCCCTTCCAACTTGGTTGTTCTGTTAAGAAGATACAATCCATTGAAATTGTATTTTTAATATTTGAATAGCATTATATTTAATTAATTCAGTGAAACTGCAATCATGTATAGTGTACATTTTTATTAAAGACAGGACTTATTCCCAACAGATAAGAATAGGACTGGACTGTACATTTGTTCTTGTTTTAAGCATCTACTAAAATTGCTTTATTATTCTACTATATACGTATTACATATTATAGTGGTATAAAATCTAATAGATTATCATATTATTTAAAATCTGATAAGAAACAGCTTTGACTAATAAAATATATCAATTGGTTTTCTCAAAGAAACATTATGCTACTCAATATGAATTTAAAAAATGAACAGAGATGAGAATAAAGCTAGAGACAAGAAGGAAAGTTGGTTTACATTGATAGGCACTGCAGCTACTTACAAGTCTCCGTACAACAAATGATATCATCAGTATGTGATATACTTTGTTCTGGTTTCATGGCAAAGCTGGATTGTCATATTTAAGGATTGTAAATGCTGGATCTTTACCTTGTTGGGCATCATGTCAATGTATATGTCATTGCCTTTTTTTATTCTGGAGATTTAATTTGATTTGTTTCAGAAATTTTAAATTGTAAACTATTTCATATATATATATATATATATATATATATATATATATATATATATATATATATATAATAAAAAACAAATAATCATAATCTCAAAGATCACATTAACACTGTATATAAGATTTATACAATGAAACTTCATATTGAATTGGGGAGTCATTGCTATTTTATAAAAAAGTAAAATACTTGTTTGTTTGCTGTTATAGCAAACACCTGTAAGAGGAAATCACTAGGCAGAGAGGAATAATCATTGATTATTTTAGGTACTGATTGCTTTTTAAATCTTGTTTCAAGTTTTCATGGCCAAGCAACTGCTCAAATGAGATTATTTGTTGAATATTATGAAGTCAGACATGATCTACATTGTCTTGGACTATACAGCTTAATTAGAAACAGTCACAAAATGAATTTCTCTTCTTCTAATCATACAGTAAATGGTAGAATAACCCATGTTCCTGATTTATTTTGTTTGTGGTTATTTACTCTTATTAGAGAAATTAAAATACTTGTCCAGAGAACTGAAAAATACTTCTTAGCTTTGAGCCTTTGCTGAAAAAGTCCATACATAAACTTTTGTTATCAATTCAAGGGGAAACACATTTTAAATTTATCCTTAACCCAATAAAGGAACAAAAACAAACAAACAAACATATGGGCAATGGATTCTATTTGATTCTTGTGACAATCATAGATAAGGAAACTTTATGTCTTGCTCAACATGAATCAATTATTCCAATGAGATTTATTTTTTTACATGAAAATTGAACCATGTCTTACATCACTTTGCAACTGCTGCTCAAATTTACATGTTCCCTGCCATCTGAAAAAGACTGAACTTGTGAAACAAACCAAAAATCAATTGGCAACAAAAGCTCCTAAAGACTTCAGTGAGAACAGCCTCATTGCAGGCATCCTCTGAGCAGAATTTTTGTGACATTCCAACTGATGTTAAAAAATGAAATGGTTCTCCTGGGTCCACTCTACTAGGTTTTAATTTCAATATGCCTGAAAAACAAATGGTTTATCAAACAAGACAAATGAAAGAAAATACAGACCAAAAAGATTAGGGCTTAGATACAACTGAAATATATTAAAGTGTCTTAACATTTTTAAGCAAAAAGGAACATTTTTAAACACTTGAAGATAACTAATTATCACCTCAGGGGATGGGAAGAATGTGCAAACTATTCTTTCATTTGCGACTGCAGATCTTTTTTTTTTTTTCTAAAATGAATTAAGCACTTTCTAAGCCAAATAAAAATATGAGCTGTTGATGACATAAGAAAGATATAATTAGTATTGCACTGTAGGGGTACTAAGTTGCTATTCATGCCCTCCTGTATTTACATTATTCTAAAGAATGTTGCCACATCTTGTTTTATTGTTCTCTCTGTGGGTATTTTCTTTCTGTATTATGCTTTCCAGTTAAAGTCTTTCTTTTGTTCTGCCTTGCTTAATTAAGGTTTTCAGCTTTTTCCTCATTTGTGTGTTTATTGCTTTTGAAAGCACAAAAGTCCTGCTCACATTTTAGTGTGGAATAACATTAAGTGCCTAGAGAGTATAATTTAATACAAAGCAACCTATTGGGTACTCCTGCTCCGATAAAGACAGAGTTTTCATTTTCCCATTATATGCTAGGACTGCCTTCACAAGGTGAGATGGTCATGTGAATATTCTACATCACTTTATGTCAAAGTAAGAGAAGCCAGGAAGCTGAACATAGCACAATGTCAGGCACATTCACTTTTATTCCCTCAATATAATTTCATTTTTAACATAGATACTTTGTTCATGAACTGCCCTCAATGAATTCATATGAAAGCCTGGAATAACCTGTGTTTACTTCAGCATACACATGCATATCATGCAAACACAAATGCATAATTGGAATGATGCAAGGAAAAGTAATATGGCACTCTAGATATGCAAATATTATGCGAATTAGTTAAAAGGCAATTGTTGCTTTCTTTGGTTTATTTTTAAATCCAGATTCGTCTATTGTGAATTGCAATTAATCAGCAAACATATTGATAAAAAGAGGGGAAAAAAACAAAGATTACTAGAGAGCTATTCAAACATGTTTGCTATTTTAGATCAGTCATAGCTTTAAAAATGAGACTTTTGATATCATAGATGAAGACAAAGTTGGCTTTATTAGTAAAAGATCTGCATGGCATGCTTTCTTCAATTAGAAGAATATCATTGTTGAATATTAGAAATCATGATGAATAAATGTCACTTTTTATGTCTAGAAGGCACTGTTCCATAAAATATAATTGCTTGTTTTGACCTTCAGTACCTGAAACAATTGCTGGCAACAATGAAAAACAACACATTTATACTTAAAGAACTAGATGAACCATTCAGAGAAGCCCTGATGATTTAAAAGTCTAGCAATCATCTTATTCCAAATTAGAATTATGGCAGAAACCTTAAGAAGATTAAAATTTACTTCTTACTGTAAAATTCTATTTAGATATTTTTACAGGAAGGAGGATATTACAAAGTTTTCATTTCTTAACATAAGAATCTATGTCAAGTCATTTTACATCTTTTAAATATTATTCAGTTATGAAAAAGCCATAAAGCTATGTGTATGTCTCAGGGTCCTGTCATGGAAATCCTCTATTACATAGATAACGATCACTGATAGCTACAAAGAATTAAAGAACTCTCTTTTAGTTATTATTCGTTTTGATTACTCTCAGTTTAAGAAAGAAAATAAACTCAGTTTAAAGGAATTACTCTTGTCATATTAATGCCTCTTTAAATAATGATTTATTTCTTTATCCATAACCAAGTCTCCCACTGTTGTTAGCTGACAATAGAGATTAGGTAAACAATGAAAAGAATGAGAGAGTAAAATCAGTTATTTTAGGAGCAAGCAACACCGCCTCCTTCTTTATTTCTGAAAAAAATAAATAATATTTAAATGCTATTAAGCTATTTTCAAGGAAACATTGTCTTTACTGAAAAAATTTGTAAGGTATTCTGTTAGCATAATTTGCGTTACTAGACACAGGTCTGATTCTAAAGACTCTAATTAGAAATATCTATGTCTAAAATGTCTAATTAGAAATATCTGATTGTGGAGTTCAATATGATCCATTGTTTATTGTTAGAAGTAAAGCTACATTAGAAGCGAGCACCACAATATGACCAAACTATATATATTTTTTAAAAATGTTGAGGACACATTTTTTCTGTGTACTATTGTGGCAGATCTGATAAAAGCACCAAATTGCACCTCTCAGCCCCTCTCTTCCTCTCTCTTTGTTTTATCTTTCTTCTCCCAAGAACAGATTTTGTGTGTGTGGAGGGGGCAGCTTTTACTGTTCTACACACATACTTACATATAGAAAATTGAAGAAGGAATCATAAAGATGATTCGGCTGGCTATTCTCATAGAGGTAAACATTACTTTTGTTTTGCTATTTAGACTTAAAGAAGTACTACCTCTTGGTTCTATCTGCCAGCAGCTAGACTATCCCAATTCAGTTTCAAACAGCTGCAAAATACTACTGCTGTTCAAAGCAGTGCCATGCTACTTTGCAGAGCCATTTCAAGCTCAACTGAAAAATGGATTCAATTTTCAGCAGGATATCAAAGTGAAAAGGTGTGGCTTTCTGCCTTGATCCCTAAAGGTGAAGCACTAAAGTGGGTCCCTATATTTCAGCTGGCTTCTTGCCTATGCTTTACTTCACTGGAAGAACCAGAAAAAAAATTCCTCTGTGTGTGTATCCTGTGTGCATCCTAAAAGACTCTCAACAAGCTGAGACTTAGTAAATTCCAAGTGTCTCATTTTTTCAGAGTAGCCTCAACATTATCATAACACTACAAACATTGAAAATTTTAAGGCTATTCAAATAATAAACTTGTTAGCATTTTACAGGCTACAATAAAATTTCTCAGACAACACTGAGATGATCTGAGCTACAAACTACCACTAAATTATAAGCCCATAGTGAAATTGTTAAGGAACTTTCTTCTTTATGTTTCCTTTTTCCCCCAGAGTGTGACATGGCTACTGATGTAGATGAAAGCATACTAAAGTGGAGTGTGTCTTTTTTGTTCATGCGCAGCTTTTCACTAATAGTCATAATATGATTAGAAAACAAGATACCATATTTTTTCTCCTTTATCAGGGCTACTCCTCAAAATAATTTTAGGAATATATACTGACAGTATATTTTGTACATTTTGTATCATATACATGTAATATAAACAACACATCATATATTTGTTTTGGCTGTGTAAACTGGCAATGGCAACAACCACCTGCCCTCAGTAGAAGTAATATTAGGTCTAGCATTATGAGGCTGTCACATTAGCAAATGATCAATCAGAAATTTCCACCATGACCTTCATGCTAACGCAACAACACTCACTGCTACTGGTGTAAATCAGACCTTGATGCCTGCATAGAAATAGAAGCTATGTTACTTTTCTGCTATGGAAAACAACCATAGGCAGAAATGTCATTGTCTGTTGCACAGAGCTATTATAAAGCCCATAAATACTAGTCAAATTTGAATTAAACTAAATGTGATACTGGTGCAAAATAGTGGACAAATAACCCATATGCCATCCTAAGGCCAATAGCATCATCATAAGGGATCTCTCTTCTGTCAACATAATTCTACTAGTATGATACATTACAGTGAGCAGTTTCAATGCAGTACCAGTCTATTTTATAGAGTATTCTGCTGTGAAGCAACATTTTGTCATCAGCAATGAACATGCCCTACAATTTGGTTTTATAAAAGATTATGGAAGCCTTTTATTTTAATTTATTAACAGGTTTGATAGAATGTTATATGCGGGTTCCAAATTTTTACTAGCCTTGCTAAAATTCATTTAGTACACTGTCATCATTATCATAGTTAAGTGCATTTAAGTGGTTCATTCTCTTCTTCCCTCTGTCCAAAGAATTCTTGAAGGAGAGGAAAAATGAATGACATATCTGATCATTTCATCAGAAACAAAAGCATTCATCTATAGAAGTACACTAAAGGACTACCAGATTCAACTGCAGGAATCCAGTGGACCACTAAATGGAAGCAAAAAGTTGCAGTTTTCAATATATTTTTGCTGTCACCTACTGCCCATCTGGACTTTTGCCTTCTAGCTCTGAAAGCCCTAGTTTTATGATTTTTATCAACATTGTAAACTGCCTAACTGTAAAAGCTTCAGGCTGATTTGAAATATTCACACCAAAAGAGAAAAAGGAAATAATACAATCTGACTTAAAGTATATTCAATAAAATGAAACACAAAACCAAATCATTATGTAAATTAGGGCAATGACAAGAGATTGATCAAAACCTAAAATAATAGGTTTTGTTTTGAATGAAATAAAATTTTATTAGAATGTAATTTAGCATATGATTAAGATACAATTAAAAGCATGGGAAAATGAACAGGACTTTCTCAGGTGACAAAGTGATGCTAATGTGGGCAGAGTTTACCTGTCTGGGAAGAATATTTCATAAAGATACCACTGCAGAAAAGTCTATTTCCCGTGTAGAGTTTCATCCTGAATCCTTTACTGGAGAGACCTGGAGGAGAGCTTCTTTAGAAATTCTTAATGTCTGGATAGTTACATGTGGAAGAAAGAGCTCCTTTGTGTAACCTGTTTCCAAGGTTTTAAAGGCCAAAACCTGTTCTTTGGGCCCATACGTGGGCTAGCAGACAATAGTGGAGTAGCAACATTATATGTTCACATTGACCAAGTGAGCAGTCTAAAGTTTTCAGACCATTTTCAAAGGCAGTCCTAAATACAATACATTGTAATAATCTACTTCAAAAGTTAAAGATTGTGAATAAGTGGTCAAAGTTGTCTCTGATTAGGTAAGGTCATAACCTGGTAAATCAATTGAAGCTGATAAAGGCACCCATGATAGCAATGTTCCAATATTTGATGGGCTGCCACAAAGAAGAGGGGGGTCAACTTATTTTCTAAAGCAACTGAAGGCAGGACAAGAAGCAATGTGTAATGTATTGGGCCTGTTTCACTTGAAATTGTACCACGTGTCTTTGAATGCTGTTTGAGATTGCTTAATCAGGGAGTCCGTGTAATGGTCACTGGCTTCCCAGACAGGCAGTCTCCAGGACAACCATTGGTTGGCTCTAGGGTGGGAATAGGTTCCTTCAAACATATTGGCCGCCACCTAGTGGCCAGCAGTATAAATAGCTGCGTAGAAGCCTTGGTTACTAGTTCAATTCCTGTATTCAATAAAGCATGTTCCTGTCTGAACTCTCTCGCCTCGTCTCCTGCTTGCAACAAAGAACCCAGTACACAACACAATGGATGGAAATTAATCAAGGAGAGAATCAACCTAGGACTAAGGAAACATTTCCTGAGAGTTAGAACAATTAATTAGTGGAATGATTTGCCTCCAGAAGCTGTGGATGCTCCGACACTGGAGTTTTTTAAGAACAGATTGGACAACCATTTGTCTGAAATGTTACAGGGTTTCCTGTTTGAGCAGGGGATTGGACTAGAAGACCTCCAAGGTACCTTCCAACACTGTTATTGTCAAGCTTCCGACGTATTGACTTTTCAAGTGACTCTCAGGCATTGTTTACCTTAAAAGTCCTTTATTAGCCTGATACACCGGCAAATGCTTGCTCAAAGGAAGCTGGAATCTGAAATATCCGCCCCTTGCACAATATATTAAAACACAATTCTCCACCTTTCTAATTTTGTCATTAATCATATTCTCCTATTAATTTAAAGGATCACTTTCCCTTCCATTAGAAAACCCACCAAGCTCTTATCTTCTTTTATTTCAGATGGCCTTGAGGAACAATCCTCCTCTTACCCCCCTCCCAATCTCTTAAAGCAAAACACAAGTTTAACATACGCCGATGTCAGCACCCCACCGTCCTGTGCGCTCCCACAGAGAGGGCCTCCTCAGGGTGCCACCGCTCAAGGAATGTCGGCTGGTGGCCCCCAGGGGGAGGGCATTCTCAGTGGGTGCGCCAGCCCTCTGGAACAGCTTACCAACCGAAATCCGGATGGCCCCCGACCTCCGTAGCTTCCGACGCGACTTAAAAACTTTCCTGTTCCAGCAGTCCGGCCTGGCATGATAGCGTTAATTGGGGTCCCAGTTTGTTTTCAATATTGTTTTTATTACTTTTTATTGTTCATCTGTAGACCTTCCTTCCTCTGTACACCGCCCCGAGTCCCTCGGGAGAAGGGCGGTTTATAAAAACTAATAAATAAATAAATAAATAAATAAATAAACATATGAAATGGCTACTTCTTCATCTCTTGTCAAGCAATAACATTCGATGTTAGCAGTGTTGACAGTTATTCTGTTAAGGCCTGTTCTGTTATGGATCACCTGCAGACCATCAACCTGTTCTTTTAGGGTGTGTGCGAACCCCTCCAGCGCCAGCAGGGCACCACTCAGCTCTACCTGTACATCACCAACAAAGTATAACCTTATCTTCTTTCAGGTGAATCTTATGTTATTAGCCATCATCTTGTAGCCCAAGCATGTCTCAAAATGTGAACCATTTAATTTGTAATAGATGAAATCCCTGGATTTCATGTAGATGTTAAAAAGTGTAGGGGACAAAATGGAGATCTGAGATCTAAATATCCTACATTTTACATGCAGTAGTGTTACTGCTTTCTGTTTTCCTATTAAAAAGTGGAATTCGTGAAATAGCCTTGTACATTGTATGTAAGGCTGCAACATACTAGCTAAAAGACTAGTGACCTTGACACAGCACATTCATTTTAAGTTCCATTCTTGAAAATGCCATACAGCTATATCTCAGTAGATCACAGAGAAAAATATAGCAGCCACTATTTTTCTATACATAAAGGTTGTTGGTATATTATACTTTACACTTCACTTGTAACACTGTCCAATAAGATTAACTTAAATATCTCTCTTTCTTTCTGTTTTTCTTACTTTAGATGTAAATGGTGAAAAAGTATAATTGGAACAATTCATTATGTATATATCTTTGTAAGAATTATCATTTAAAATTAATTATTCTAAAGACAGCTTTGTGTTATACCACAATTCAAATTATTGTTATTATTTTTACAACAAAATGCAGCTGAGAAAAGATATAATTTAGTTTATTAAAAAGGTGACTTTTCCATTATTGAGCAATTATACACAGTTTTGATAAGCATATAAGTAGATAGTGTCATTTGATAAAAAGAAACTATCAATTACAGTGAATCAATCAATGTTGTGAATATCACTGCATGGTTCTGTTTGACAATGAGAAATCAAAAAGAGTGATAACTTTTAATGTGTTTATGGGAAAGATTTCCTCTGAATTATTATAGTAGAAGATAACACTATGTAAAAGTCTACATGCAAAATTATTTTAAAATAAGATGAAAGAAACTATATTTTTCCACATCACAAGTTTGATTGTATTCTATTTAGTAGATAATGGATAAAACTGAGTTGAAGCAATGCTGGAACGAGATATTTATTTACTGACTGATATTTATAAGCCACCCACTTTAGATTATACTTGTATTTTACAGAGTTGCATGAGAGTGTCAAAGAATAATAGTGAAAGAAAAATGATAAAATGTTGGTGATCAAGAAAAAGAAATATGTAAATGAAGTAATAAATTCAATGAGAAGATTAACAAATTGTTAAGTCTACATAGATGAAATAACTGGGACAAGATATTAAAATATGGATTTAATTTCATTTGATTTGCTTATGGGATGGCCAGACAATTTGCACAATATATATGTGTGAAAAATGCATCTGTAGGTAATAAGAAAAATATTATTATTGCTTCCCTATGCAGACAGCATGTACTATTACTGAATGCAGAAAATTACAAGGGAATTAGCATGTTGAGCCTACCTGAAAAAACCTTTGGGAAAATGTTGATTAGGTGGGTGCAAGAAATTAAAAATGAGGATGTACTGATCAGATTTTAGCTTTTTATGACACCTTAAAAAGAATAAATATGAAAAATAAATGTCCATTTGTTGATTAAGAAATGATGAAGTAAGGTGAATGTGCTTGAATTGTGGAATGTTTTTGCAACTAAACAGTTGAAAATTGGTTGCTGAATGCATTAGTGAATAAATATGAAAAAGTAATGCATGTGTGAGAATGGAATGTTGAATGATTGAATGATTCAACATTGAGCAGAAAAGACAAGGATGTGTGATATTTGTTGTTTAAATGTATGGCTTAAATGGGTACATGTATAAAGAATATTTGTGTTAACAAATTAGAAATTTATTGGCCTGGGTATTAATGTAATATACTTCTGTGACAAGGTAATGTATTGGCTGAAGACCCAATTGATTTGCACTGAATTTTTAGATATACGGTATGATATGTTGCAACATGGAGTATGATCTAAATATTAGTATATTAAGGACCAGGTTAGATGCAATTGGCAATAAAATAAAAGTAAGTGAATAATTGTTAGTTCTATATGACTGGTGAAAATTAAACCAAACAGATGAATTTGTGTTCCTTGCTGAATTAAAATTTAAAGATGCACAAATGCTGGTAGAAAGATAATACATAACAATTAGTCTGTTGCAATGAGTGAAAGTTTGTTCAAACAAGCAAGACACCATCCTTACTCTTTCTCTGGCCTGACACTATTTAGCCAGAAAGAGAATGGAGTGATGGGTATGTACATTGCAGAAGAGTTCTGGGAAGCTTGAACTATCTATTCTCAAGGATATAAAATTTCTTGACGCATATATCTAGGAATACAGGGGAATTCCATAATGTTTGTTCTGACAACTTTCTCTGCAGGTTTTTAAAGGGTCATATTTATTGAATAATATATATGTAGCGGTTTTTCTTTGCTTGTGTGCATGTGTGTATCTCCAAATCAGTCTTGCCTTCGCTTGACTGCCTGGACTAGTTCCTACTGTTTTCTTAGTAAGTTTTTCAGAAGTGGTTTGTCATTGCCTGTTTCCTAGGACTCAGAGAAAGTGACTGGCCTAAGTGTCTATGGAGATTTTCAGTCTTCCAGGTCAGGGTTGTTCCAAAGGTATTTTTTCAAGAGGCAACTGTACTTTCTTTGTTTTTCCTTGAAGATGTTTTGCTTCTCATCCAAGAAGCTTCTTCAGTTCTGGCAGTCAGAACTGAATAGATGGGAAGCAAAATATCTTCAAGGAAAAACAAAGAAAGTCCAGTTGCCTCTTGAAAAAGCACCTTTGGGATGACCAGCCTAAGATTACCCAGCTGATTTATTACCTAAAACAGGAGTTAAGCTTGTAGTCTCCTTGTTTCCAGCCTGATGCCTTAATCTCTATCCCAAACTGACTCTCTTGGCATTCAGTCATCTGACATAGAATAATTTAGTTTCACAACTTCAGAACTTGTTAAAATAGATAATTTTGATATAAGTGGAATAATCACAGCCTCATCTGTCAAATGTACCTGGATGTTAGCTACCCACATTTTTACTTCCTCACTTTAACACACAGCCTAACAAGCAGCAAATGCCCCCCCCCTAAAATGGCAGGTATCACTTTTTTAGAGAAAATTGCACATTATTAACAGAAAGCCTGCTGTGTGGGTAAGCTTAAAGTTCAGATGGCTGATCTGCATGATCAAAAACACTGCATGAGTGAATCCAATTTAGAACTAAGTTTTAAAAAGGGGGGTATTTTAATTATTTTTCAGGCATTGTTTTAAAAGAGTGCCAAGTTATCCACCAGTGAGAGATAGTAATATGTCCTTAAGTTAATATTTTCTCAGCACGTAACTAGATCTTAAGGGCTATGAGGGCATATCATTGTAACATTGTCTTATTCAGTAGATGGTCCCCAACTGTTTGAGATCTTTATAGAACTCTTCACAAGAAAATCTTTAAACATTTAAGAAGCTTACAAAAAGGAGGTGGAAAATGAGAAAGAATAAAAAAGATGTGTGTTTTCAACATTAAGAGGCTTTGTGAAGAGGAGATCTTTCTATCTTCCCAACCCATATTCTGAAGGCCAAACAATTGGTCCAGCCTATTTTATATTTCCTGTTCTTCAAAGCAAGGTTGTTTTTGTTTTAATGAAAAAGGAATATAATTTTTATAGTCAGCATATATATTTGTGTGCTTTGCTTAGTTTTTGTAATTAAAACTGTGATTTTTACAAATTCCCTATGGCACTTTTTCTAGACTTTCTCGAGCCAATTAAGAAAGTAATTCTCAAACTAATTAAGAAAATGGAAAAAGCTAGTTACTTCGAGGCTAGACAGGTCATGTTGGAAGGATTTGTGTACATTCTGTAACTCCAGTTTTATTATTAGTTTTGGTCATAATATAGTAATAATATAATATAATATAAAATCATGTAGTCTTTTATACTTAACTGTACTGCTTTATCCCTTAATATAGGATTACCAAATCTGAAATAAAAAAAATCTAAAAGACTAGAAGTTAAGAAGGAAATATATACAACTCTTTTTTCAATGCAGATTTAAATGATTCAAGGTGCTGGTGATGACCTATAAAGCCCTAAATGGCATGGGTCCGGGTTATTTACGGGAGCACCTTTTGCCGGCATTAACCTCCCATCGTCCTGTGCGATCCCACAGAGAGAACCTCCTCAGGGTGCCGTCGGTCAGGGAATGTCAACTGGCGGCCCCCAGGGGGAGAGCATTCTCTGTGGGCACGCCTGCCCTCTGGAATCAGCTTCCGGTTGAGCTCCGGATGGCTCCTGACCTTCGCTCGTTTCGCCGCGACCTGAAGACCTGGCTATTTGAACTTGCTGGCCTGGACTGAGGGATTGGGGTTTTAGTTTTAAATTTTTAAAAAAAATAATTTTAAACTGTGTATTGTTTAGGGCTTTGATTTAATTCTGTTTTAATTTTTATACCTTATGTGTTATTTATAGTGTTTTAATTGCCCTGTACACCGCCGCGAGTCCCTTCTGAGAGGGGTGGTATATAAATCCAATAAATAATAATAAAATAAATAATAATAAATGTTCTAGCTTAGAGGAAGAGCAAATGGAAACCCTGGCAGCTAGTAATTGTAGTGTAGTTATCACATATGACGTTATAGAATATAATAATTCAGCTTGGAATTAAAATGTAAGAAAAATATATAAATTTAAACTGAGCATCACTAAACAATGGATTAACTAAAATATCTGCATGGAATAGAATATGGCATACCCACATAGGCTGCCATCAAATATTACTCAGTATCTTAGAGCAAGGCTTTTCAACCAGTGGTACGGATACCACCTGTGGTATATTGGCACCTGGCAGGTGGTACGTGACGATCCTAGAGAAGTGGTAGCAGGGGAGGGGAATGAGCTGAACTGGTGGCAGCACTGCACAAGCCTGAGCGAGAGATGGCTGGAACTGCAAGGCTGTCAGCGCCGAGCTGCAGGTGGAGCCTGGTGCTGATCCTGGCACTTCCACTGAGCCCAGAAGAAGCACCGATCAGCTGGAATGTTGTAGCATCTCCAGGGTCTTGTGATTTACATTCAGATGCTTGGCAACTGATTCACATTTAGGATGGTCACAGTGTCCCAGGGTCATGTGAAGTGACCAAAACCTGCTGCAACCACCCAGCAGATGGGGGGAATAAAAACCAAACATACCCCCACCCCATCCCCACTGCCAATCCTCAACAGAAATGCTCACAACAATGAAAACCTCAGACAGGAGAAAGAACACCGCCGGGTGGGCAGGCAGGTGTCTTGTTTGGCTGTGGCTTGGGGGGCACGTTTTTCAGTGCCGATGGAACTTTGAACAGTCACTGAGCGAACTGTTGTATCTCAAGGAGTACCTGTACTTCATCACTTTTTTCATTTTTTGGGGGGGTCAGGTTTTTGACACCTTGCTAGGCGACTGGTGGTATTCAGATGTTGCCATATCCTAAAAGTGGTACAATGGGTGAAATGGTTGAAAAGCCCTGTCTTAGAGCCAATTGTTATCTTTCTGCTCAACCTATTTTTTATTTATTTATTTTTTATTTATTTTTATTTATTTATTTATTTTAATCCCATTTATATCCCGCCCTTCTCCGAAGACTCAGGGCGGCTTACAATTTAAGCACAAACCAATGTGCTTAGCAATTGCCTTCATTCTATGTATATGCCTGCTTATTAGGGCTTTTGGGGCCCCCCAAGCGGCATTATTACAAAGTCAGCTTAATTGCCCCCAACAATCTGGGTCCTCATTTTACCTACCTCGGAAGGATGGAAGGCTGAGTCAACCTTGAGCCTGGTGGGACTCGAACCTGCACTAATTGCAGGCAGCTGGTGTTACTTAAGGAGGCATTAGCCCACTGCTCCACCAAGGCTCTTTTTTTTTACATGCAAATTGGGCAAAAATCAAAAGAAAAGGTGGAAGTGTAAGCAGTGGTGGGATTCAAATATGTGAACAACTGGTTCTCTGTGTGGACGCTGCTTCTGGAAGTCCATTCTGGACCTGGGCAACAAAACATTAGCTACTGGTTCTGCTGAACTGGTGCGAACTGGCTGAATCCCACCACTGAGTGTAAGCCTTGCTCTAATGCAAGAAAATAAAGAAGAAAAGAAACAACCAAAGATAAACAAATTTTTAAAAAGCAGTATGATGAGAGTTAGAAAACATTCTTATATATTCAACTTCAGGCAAAACTGTATGTAAAATTATGCTATTATTATGGACATTGGGATCTATCAGACTTCACATAGCAATCTGCTTTTTCTTTCTATGACTCTCATTTCCTTTCTATAACTAGCTAACAGCAGAAGCGTCACAAATTTATCCTAGGTAGGTTGGTTATGTTATTGTAATCAAGAAAGAAATTATACATACAAAGTTCACAGCTCTCAGGTGCACATGCATTTCAGTGTATATAATTTATATATAAATGGACCAATTTGTGAAGCAATCAAGCTAACCCTTTTAGGACAACCCTAAGTCATGCTGTAGAATAAAAGTCTGTTTTCAGGTTGGCTTTTCTAATTTAAGAGTCCTTGAATATATAGGAATATGTATTGTATAAACATACGTGAATCAGCTCTGATTCAACACCAACTGAAAGTGAAAGATTTTTTTTAAAATATGATTTTATTTAAAAAAAAATATTCAAGATTCAAGACCAATCTGATTTAGTTCAAAGTGGATTGGGATTCAATATTTGATTTTTTAAAATCAATTTTTGTCCATTAGATAATTAAAAATCTTAATCTATTTTTTTTTCCTGGAAGAGAAATATAACAATGTAGCATGACTAATATTCATTAGAGTACATTACCACTATAATTTTCAATTGAATTCAGTCAAGTGTTAAGTGGAATACATTTCTCAAAATATTTTTCTTTGCAGCAGTTTTAGAGAAAAGAAGTAGACAACAGAAACGCTTCCAACACTCTAGCAAAAAGTCTATAGATAAGTTAAGCCAACTTTTCACAATTTTTTCTTGATTACCAAGTTTGGTGAGATACTCTTAAAAAAGACAACAGATGTCTCCATGTTGGGTACGGTGCTTTCTGTGTCTGAGCAGGAGTTTTCTGAGGTAACAAGATAATTCTCATAGCTGGTTTGTAAACCTTAAAAGGATATCTCCATTGCTTACATAAATGTACAGGGATTGTAGTTTGCTCTCAATAATCTATGTTTATTTGAAGGAGGGCAGAGGCAGGATGGGAAATGAAACATGGGGTTCTCAAAAATAAGGAAGCCATAAACAGAGGTTGGAATAATTTGTTGTCTTTTGCATAACACAACTAAGTTAGAATAACAGAAGTTTAGATTAGTGCACATAAATATTAACCTCCTTGTCAAAAGACCTAAATCTGTCTCAATCAAACATAATTTAAAAGTAAGGTCAGCTTTAAGTCCCTATTTAGAATTCTAAGTCATGAGTTGTGCTCTCAATTGTTTTGTCATAATCTGCATAGAAGTATTGCATTTCAAAAGTAAAAGGGAGCAAAGTTAAAGCCACTGGATGGCCACAATAAAATTGAAAACTAGAATAAAATGAAAATGACATTAGCCTTATAACCTCCATAGGATTCTACAGACAAAGAATATAATTGTTATATTCTTAGTTTGGTAGGCATTGATGAGGCAGTGTTGAAACAGCAAGCATGTTTATTAACTAACAACAAAAGCAGCCCTAGAGGCTGCTGAACACACACACACACACACACACACACACACACACACATGGCCTTTTTTGTAATCCGGCACCTTTTTTGGATGGAACCTTGTAGGGTAGGCAAGGTGGGTTGTATGACATGTGTGAGTTCCGGCACCTTTTTCTTTTACAAAAAAAGCACTCTCTCTCTCTCTCTCTCTCTCTCTCTCTCTCTCTCTCTCTCTCTCTCTCTCTCTCTCTCTCTCTGTATATATATATATATATATATATATATATATATATATATATATATATATATATATATATATATATATAAAATTATAAAATCTTCGAACACAGGGATGGATAAAAAACAGTCGTTTATTGCTAAAAGATCATAATAAGCAATAAAAAGTAACTGTTTAAAGCATATCTACCTAATCTAAGCTTTCGCTGGTCCTCTGCCAGCGTCATCAGAGAAAGCACTGAAGGTTTGAAAAACCGTTGGTAAGCCTGTTTGGTTCCACGCTCTGCTCATTGGCCGTGTGATAGCCAATTGTGATTGTTCTGACTGTCTCGCATCGCTTCCCTTGCAATCTGGTCTTACTGTCCCCCTTTTTAAAAATTTCTCCTCCCTATCTGTTTTGGTTTGACTACCTTAACTGATCTTGTTTTCTTTTGCTGTTCCTCATCCAATGTCATAGCTGTTGGTATTTGCATTTCCTTGTTCTCTGTGTCCTGCTTCTCTACCCTCCTTGCCTGTGATTGGCCATTCTGTGCTATGCCTGGGTTACCCTCTTGACTCCCTTCCATGATTTCTGCAAACAGCTCCCCGCCCCGATTCACTTGCACATATGACTTTTTTTCAGTGCTTATCCACTGATCTTTATCTGATTCCTGGACTAGCCACCCCAATGTTTTTTGTTTATTTATATGCCGCCCTTGCTTTCTGCTATGGGGCTGCCCTTGAGGACCACTCAGAGGCTTCAGCTGGTGCAGAATGCAGCCGTGTGAGTTGTGATGGGGGTTTCCCGATACTCCCATGTAACACCTCTACTCTGCAAGGTGCATTGGCTCCCGGTTGCCCTCTGGGTAAGATTCAAGGTGCTGGTGATGACCTATAAAGCCCTAAATGGCTTGGGTCCGGGATATCTGAGGGAACACCTGCTGCCAGCATCAAGTTCCCTTCATCCAGTGCGCTCCCACAGGGAGGGTCTTCTCAGGGTGCCGCCGGTAAAAGATTGCCAGCGGATAACACCCAGGGGGAGGGCCTTCTCAGTGGGTGCGCCTGCCCTCTGGAACCAGCTCCCCGTGGAGCTCAGGACTGCCCCCGACCTCCGTTCATTCTGCCGGGACCTGAAGACCTGGCTCTTCGGGGGCGGAGCCAACTGTCAGAGCGGGCGGCTGTGTGAACGGAGCTCTCTCCACACACAACCTCTCACCCAGTGTTCGCGGGGGCTTTTCGGAGCTTCAGGAGGTCCTGTAGGGACATCCGAAGTTGCAGGCAGCCCGGAGAACCTTCATGAACGGCGGTTCGTGTTGAAGATCCGGAGAAAGTCTGATGCGAGCGAACCGGGGAGAAGGAGGCCAGTAATGGCCGACATGAAGATCTGACAGAGGGACGGAGCTAGCACGTAAGCAGCGGGACAACGGTAGAGCGGAGCTGACGGAGAGTGTATCCGAATATTAAATAGGAAGCGCTTGTAAAAGAGGTACTGGTTCGAAGTGGGAGCCTCACGGAGAGGGAATAAGCGGCGATAGAAGTCTTGAGGGAGGCGTTTGGCAAAAACAGCAAGGGAAAGAAAGCCGAAGACTATATGACTGTATTCTAGCTGGAGAAAAGCTACAACAGGTCAAAGTCTGAGCTTTGGAGCCTTAGAGACTGAACTCTGGATTGTCGGGCGTGGAAAGCGATCAGCTTGGTCTAGTCTGGTCTATCCTGGTAAATTTTGAATTTGTGAACTTTTGAAACTTTTGAAATTCTACTCTACTTGTCACGGGCGGCCATTTGATATAGCAATTTAGTAACTGGAGGTTTGTTTAGTGGGACATCTACTGGTCTTTGACAGCAGAGGAAGACGGAAAAGGTGCCAATTTCTGCGCCGGAAACGGGGGGGGGGAAAAAAGAAGAAGAACGTGACTTTGATTATATTCATACTATAGAATTCTATTATATAAATTGCTTAGTTGGTAATAAGTATCTGGTGGTAACTGTCTTATATATCTTTTGTCATAGAGTTAAAAGGTTTATATAAGACTCAGGGTATTATATATTGATAAAACGCTGTTATAATTGGGGAAACATGACAAGTATCTCGGGAGCAACTAAGCCTAGCGCTGGCAAAAAGGCGGCAGCACAGGGACAGGGGATGGCCTCAAGTCCCTCCAATCAGAAATCTATAGAGGATATGCTGCAAAGGGAAAGATCTAACTCGAATTCCTTTAAAGATTTACATGCCCTTTTGCAAAACCTACACGAGGCAATGGCCAAAAACCACGAGGAGATGAAGAGAGAAATAGGCCAAATAAGAAACGACACTGGTGAATTAAAGGGGAAAATCCAAGCGATAGATGATAAATTTGAAGGGATTCAACAGCAATTAGTAAAAAATGAACAAAGACTTCAAGATATGGAAGCTAGAATGGAAAAAGAGGAAAAGAGAGTAGATGATTTAAATGAAACACTCCTTCAGGCTAATAAGGAGTTAGAAACAACAGTCATTTTTCTGGAAGCAGAAAAGGCTGCTCATTATCTACGCTTCCAGAACGTTCAAGAAAAAAGAGGGGAAGATCTGTTGGTCATGATGGCAGAACTGATGGCAAAGGCACTCGGTGTAGGGAAGGAGGAAATGCTGGCGGAAATTGATGAAACATACAGGGTCCAAACTAATTATGCGAGAAGGCACAACCTCCCAAAAGAAGTACATGTAAGGTTAGTTAAAAAATCAATTCGGGATGAGCTTCTGCATAGATCTAGAGAGGAACCATTAGAATTTCGGGGCCAACCAATCACCATCCTTAAACAGATACCTAAAAGGATGAGGGATCTGAGACGCGGCTATCAATTCTTAACATCCAAACTAATAAGAGAAAATGTAAACTTTAGATGGCTAACTCCAGAGGGTATTCTAGTTACGTGGCAGGATAGAAGGCATAGACTGGACACAATAGAGAAGGCAGAAGATTTTTACAAACGCCACTTCCATAGCCAAGAGGAAGTAGATTTAGAAGATCAAGATGGAAGGGAGGTAAGAGAAAGAGATACAATACGTGTGGCAACGGATGGGAAGATCTTAGCTACAGAGGATAGAGGGAACAAATCCGGTGAGTTAACAGAGAAACATGGAACTAGAGACAAGGAAGAGAGAGAGCCCCGAATCACGAGATCCACAAAAACCAGAAATAAGTAAGATGAAGGGAGGTGAGTGTAGTATTATGTCTGTGAATATTAATGGATTGAATTCGCCAGTGAAAAGGTGGAATTTTTTTAATAGGCTTATTCACCAACAATTGGATATCGTGGCAATACAAGAAGTCCATATAAAGGAACAACAAAAATATTTGTTAGTACAACCAAGAATAGGGAACCTATTCGTTTCCTTAGACCGACACAAGAAAAAGAGAGGAGTGGCACTATATGTAAACCCAAAATTGACTGCAAAACAAATTTATAACGATAAAGAGGGTAGAATACTGATAGTCGAGGTTATAATAAATCACAGGAAGGTCATGATGGTAGAGATATATGCCCCAAACCATAACCAAGAACAATTTTTCAAAACAATTCACAATAAGATATGTAGCATTGATTATGAGGAGATTTGTTTAATAGGAGATTTTAATGCTATCCTAGATATAAATTTGGATTATATGGGAAAGGCGCTTAGGAAAAAGAAGAGAAGAACTCTACCGAGATCTTTTCTTAACTTGGCTGAGGAACTAAATATCCAAGATGTCTGGAGGGAAAGAAATCGTAAGGCTAGACAATATACATATTACTCCAACCGACATAACTCATGGTCTAGAATAGACATGGTATGGATGACGAAAGAAATTAGTTCAGAAATAGACGAGGTACATATAGCGACAGGTACCTGGGCAGATCACAATCCTATTAAACTTATCTGGAAAGGTTCCAAAAAAATACCCAGATGGACGCTTCAAAGAGCAATTTTAAAAGAAGACGAATTCAAATCTAAGATGGAGAGAGAACTAAGTTTTTTCTTTAAGGAAAATAAAGCTATAGACACCTCAGTACAAAACAATTGGGATACAGCTAAGGCAATGATGAGAGGGGTAGCGAGGGCATATATGGTATATAAAAATAAGGGGAAAAGACAACAACGGGAAAGATTAGAAGAGGAATATAAGAGCTTAGAAGTTACACTCCAACAAGATCCACAAAAAGAGAATATCAAGCAATCTATGGATCTGATTAAACACAAACTTAACATTCTAGACAAAGAGAAATTAGCACAACAACTGAGAAACACGAAACAAATTTTTTTTGAAAATGCAAATAAACCGGGCCGGTGGCTCGCATATAAATTGGGAAAACAAAAGGGGAAAAACTGGATTCACGAACTACGAGATGAGGAAGGGAGAATATTCCACCAGGAGGAAAAAAAAAATTATAGCCCAGGAATTTTATGAACGTTTATACAAAGAAGATAGTCAGGCAAGTGTGGAGAAAATGGAGGAATATTTTCAAAGAGCCAAACTACCTAAGGTCACAGAAGATACCAGAAATATGTTAAACGAGGAAATTCGACTATCTGAGGTGATAAAAGCTATTAATGCACAAAAGAATAATAAAGCATCGGGACCCGACGGTCTTCCATCAGAAATTTATAAAGAATTACAAAATACCCTAGCTCAACCCCTAGTGGAGGTATTTAACGCAGTATTAGAAGGCGCAAGGACGCCTAAATCTTGGCTAGAGGCAAACATAACCCTTATCCCGAAGGATAACACAGACCATACATTAATCCAAAATTACAGACCCATATCACTTCTTAACTCGGACTACAAGATATTTACATCAATTATAGCGGAACGATTGAAACGATTTCTGAATGATTTCATACACGCAGATCAAAATGGTTTTCTCGCTAAGAGACACACTAAGCACAACATTAGAATAATATTAGATACATTGGAGTACTATGAATTACATAGCGAACAACAGATGGCATTACTTTTCTTAGACGCCCAAAAGGCATTTGACAATGTTAAATGGTCTTTTTTGTGCCAACAGCTTAGCTTTATGAATATGGGTGAAAAATTTATAAATATAATTAGGGCAATTTATGACAATCAGGAAGCAAAAATAATTATTAATGGGGAAGCATCTAGCAAGTTTCAAATTCAAAAGGGAACACGGCAAGGCTGCCCCTTATCACCATTGCTGTTTATATTGACTCTTGAAGTATTAACGAGAACTATAAGAAACGACCCAAAGATAAAAGGATTAACCATTAAAAAGGAAACCTTTAAATTGCAAGCTTTCGCGGACGATTTGGTTTTTATTATGGAGGATCCATGTCAGACGGGACCAAAGCTATTGGAAGAATTATCTAAATATGGTGAGGTTGCCGGACTGCGAATAAATAGAAATAAGACCAAGATGATTGTTAAAAATATGACCAATAAACAAAAAGGTAATCTGGCCGGAATCATGGATATAGAAATAGTCAAGAAAATAAAATATCTAGGGATTAACATTACGGCTAGATGCACTTCACTCAAAAAGGATAATTATGATAATGTAGTGAACCAAATAAAAGGTGATCTGGAAAGATGGGGAAACCTAAAACTCTCATTATTGGGAAGAATCGCTGTCATTAAGATGAATATTCTGCCTAAAATCCTGTTTCTGTTTCAGAATATCCCAATTCAACTCGACTCTAAATTTTTTCGAAATTTGGATAAATTATCACTAAATTTTATTTGGCAGGGGAAAAAACCAAGAATTAAATTGAAATATTTACAAGACACGAAGGAAAATGGGGGTTTTGGATTGCCAGACTGGGAATTATATTACCACGCCGCGGCCCTGAGCTGGATTAGAGAATGGGTAATCTTGAGAAATAGAAGACTATTAACTTTAGAGGGTCACGATTTGCAATATGGCTGGCATGCTTTCCTATGGACGGAGAAACAAGGTCTTTTCTCGCATTTTCAAAGACACCGGATCAGGCAAGCACTACTCAATACTTGGAAAAAAATTAGATCTCACAATTACACCAAAATACCGGTCTGGCTATCCACCCTTGAAGCGATAGTTTACCCAAATCTGTTTGATTTGGGTAACATAATCTCATACAAGGATATTCTGAATGAGGAGGGGGAATTGAAACTTAGGAATGAACTAGAATTACAAGGTATTAAACTCGATTGGTGGGCCTACTTACAAATCCAATCGAGATTTAGGAAGGATAAAAATGAATGGGGGATATATACCTCTGAAACAGCATTGGACAAAATATTATTGGGACCGGACTCTAAACAAATAAGGAATTTTTATAAATTACTTTTGGGATATAAGCTGTTTGAAGAGCAAGTGAAAGACCCCATGTTGACCTGGGCTAACAATTTAGGACATAACATCGACCTAGATACTTGGCAAACAATTTGGGATAGGAATAAAAGGATAACACTGGCCTCATCGTATAAAGAAAATTTATTTAAAATGTTTTACCGATGGCATCTTCCCCCAGCCCGCTTAGCAAAAATGTACACAACAGCATCTCCCAAATGTTGGAAGTGTTCTGAAGAGATAGGCACATACTTCCACACGTGGTGGTCTTGCAGTAAAACACAAAAATTCTGGAGAATGATTTGGATTTGGCTGAAAGAAATATTGAAACAAGATCTGGAGTTTAGTCCAGAACTTTTCTTGTTGGGAATCACAAAAGAGAAATATCCTAAAGATGTGCTATACTTAACAATCCATATTATCACAGCAGCTAGAATATCATTTGCGCAAAAATGGAAAAAGAATGAGATCCCAGGACAAAAAGAGGTTATTAGGAAAATTTGGGATTGCGCTGAAATGGACAAATTAACTTTGGAATTAAAGAATAAAGATCAATCAGACTATTATAGAATTTGGAACAAATTGTATCTTTGGATGGATAAAAAGAAAGGTCTCTATTAGGTTTTTTACAGACTAGCTCACTGTTTTAAATATTGTGGTATTTCACCGATTTGTAATCTAAGTGTATTTAAGTGTATTTTTGATGTACATATATACATGTATATATATATATATATTTAAACATCGTAGACAAAAAGGTTTGTCAGCTCGCTGGTACTGTGTCCAATGTTTTTAAATAATAAATTTAATAAAATTTAAAAAAAAAAAAAAAAAGACCTGGCTCTTCGAGCTCTCTGGCCCAGGCTGAGAATTTTAATTTTAATTTAATTGGGGTTTTTACTTTTTTCAGGGATTGATGTAATTTTTTAAATTGTTTTTAACTTTTGTATTTCTGGTTTTAAATACCCTGTAAACCACCCTGAGTCCTTCAGGAAAGGGTATATAAATCCAATAAAATAAAATAAATAAATAAATTTAGTTCATCTTGCTGTATTTGGACGTTCTTTGTGTGTTGGTGTGTATGTGTGTTGCGGCACTCTCTTTCCTTGGTTCGCCCATATCTGTTCAATTGGGGTTGTTTTCAGATCATTTCTTGTCTTCTCGGCTAGTTGTTGCATGATCGGTATCTTCTTTTTCTTATGAGTCGTGTTATCCTCTGTTTGCTGTATTTCTTTTGATGGGTCACGCGTTCGCTGGTTATTTTCCTTGCCTTGGGATGGTCGCTTTCATCTGTTCATTGTGCCTGTCTGTCCATCTATTCCTGTTAAGCTCCTGTCTTCCAGGTGCTCTGCATCTGTTTGTGCGTGCGCGTGACATTGTCTTCTCTTCCCTTGCTCTATCCACCTCCGATCTTCGGGAGTTATTGCATGATTGTTTGTTGTCTGTTCCTGTTTTTTGGGCTTGGTGGGTTGTTGTGTTTTAGATATCTCTTCCGGTGTCCTGGTTGTCCAACTTTTTTCAAACCTTCAATGCTTTCTCTGATGACGCTGGCAGAGGACTAGCGAAAGCTTAGATTAGGTAGATATGCTTTAAACAGTTACTTTTTATTGCTTATTATGATCTCTTAGCAATAAATGACTGTTTTTTATCCATCCCGGTGTTCAAAGATTTTATACCTTAAGTAAATATGCCTGGGATTCGTATTTTTAAAATTATTAAGAATATATATATAGGTCTTGGCATATTCGGGTCTTTTCCCATGTAAGATTGAGGGTGTCTTGGTGATGTTTCGATGAGGTCCCACTCGTCATCTTCAGGCTTGTGTCTTCGGCTTCGTGCTTGTGTGAGCAAAGCATGATCGGAGCTGCCGTCTCTCTATAAATATTGGTGGGGGTTATAATAGAAGAAAATAAATTTTGGGATATAGTGTTCCTACAATGGCCTGGGTAAAATTTCAAGGAGAAAGCAAGTGGCAGGCCCTTTATTGTCAAATAAATATGAACATTCACAAAAATTTGAAGCTTGTAGATACACAATATATGTGAAAGAAATTACATCTTATTGCTTTTCTAAATCACCCTTAAACAATTGGTTTTCCTTTAGGCTACCTTTGCTGGTTTTCACATTATTATGTACATTCATTTCAAAATAGCAGTCAAGTATATGTACTATGATTTGTGCAACTGCAATTCTTAAATCTCTTAATTTAAGGTCTGTTGTGTTGCACCAATTTAGCATGGTATGCACCATTCCTAATAACATTATACTTAATTAAACAAGATTGAAATGCCATGATCTTATTAACAGGTGTTGGCCTTTTCAATTGTGTCTTGTAATTCAGTTAATCATGCTACATCTATGGTGTATGAAGTGTTTGCACTTGGCAAACTTTACATACTTATATGCTAGTATAAATTTACCATTAGGGAAAATGGGAAGGATATTTGCTTATGAGAAAAGCTTGTTTTTGTTTGTCCTCCTGCAAAAAAAATAATTGGATCAAAAGGGATATTAAAGTTGCTCAAGACCAAATGAAAGATTTAACAGTCTGGATAAAGCTTTATGCCTGAAGGATCTGGAAGACTGACTGTGTTAGCCTCCAGGCAGCTTAAGGACAACAAAGCAGTTCTGATCATTTTTGTACAGCATCTTGAAAGTCAGCGTGCATCCATCAGCTAACAAAAATATTGAATATAAAACCAATTGAATGTACATAGAGGCTATATGACTTTCAAAACAAATTCAAAATTATAGCCGATGGTAATATTTGAAGAAGAATTATAGACAATTGTTATTATTTGAAACAAATTAGCCCTAGAACTGGTTCATTAATAGCAGAAACTAGGAAAAGGGAAGGAAGGATGGAAGGAAGGAAGGAAGGAAGGAAGGAAGGAAGGAAGGAAGGAAGGAAGGAAGGAAGGAAGGAAGGAAGGAAGGAAGGAAGGAGAAATTTTAGGGGACCCATGTGAAATTCAACCACACAGGGCAAATATATGTACTCTGGTCTATCAATGTTAATGTTGTATTTAAATATTGATAAGACCCTTTTAAATGTGGCATTTATGGCATCAAAGCAGGGAATTAATTTTGAAATATCTCTGGAACTGGTAATGAATTAATTTATTATTTGAACTAGAAAAATATTTCTGACTGGCGGAAGAAAATGAAAGACAATGAAGAAAAAAAGCTGAAACCCAATAATTTAATATTCTTCACTCTACACAATCATTTTTTTAAAAAAAAAACGTGAGAAAGATTTGATGCAGTTTACTTCTATATAGGTTTGAAATGAGCTGTCATTTGCCAACTCTATTCATGTTTAGCTTTCTTGCAGTACTGAAAGTCTATTTTATTGATCTATTTAAATTGATCCAAGCAGAAGTGGCTTCCTGTTCCTCACTTTAATTTTCACATTTTGTGAATCCTTTACTCATCTCATCTCAGCAAGATTATGGTTTGGATCCCACAGGCTATTATTTATTAGTTATCCAATAGTCAAGGCTTAAATAGATGCCTCTTATTTTGTTGAAAGAATTGCAACAGAAATAGATTAAAATTCTCCTTTTAATCTCCACAAATCTTACTTTCTTTATGTTTATTACAATCTCAATAGCTTCTCTTGCCTAAGCAACCCTAAACAACTCTCAACCTGCCTAATATCACAAGTTAGTTTTATGTTACGTTAAATTACATTATATTACTTTTGGCGTCTGTAGTTTACAGGGATTGATTTTGCACAATCTGCTTTGGATTTTATTTCTTTTTCTTTAATTAGACTCAATAAATTTTATTTTAATGCACTATAAACTTGTTTCCCTGCCATTAACTGATGACAAAGGTTATAGTTAGCAACTGCCTAAGGCAGGGGTCTTCAAACTTGGCCCTTTTATGACTTGTGGACTTCAACTCCTGGAACTCCTCAGCCAGGCACGCTGGCTGAGGAATTCTGGGAGTTGAAGTCCACAAGTCATAAAAAGGCCAAGTTTGAAGAGCCCTGGCCTAAGGTCATCCACGGCTATGGGTCACTCACTGCTATGCTTGGGAATGCACTTCTTCCTGAGATCTGAATGGTCCACACAGTAGCTATTCTTCATAGGAGCCAGATACTTCATTTTATCTGGCTGTTGCTGTTGCCATAGTTTATTATTTATTGCTTTTATTGTACTTTCTGTGTTTAATTATTGTAAGCCCCTCAAAGTCATTAAGAGCCAGGCAGCATGCAAATTTAGATGATGATGATGATGATGATGATGATGATGATGATGATGATGATGATGATTTTATTTGGCATAAACAATGAGATTGTGAATTAATGGTTATGGGTACAGTGAATGATATTGGCGTAAACTGATTTTTAGCAATGTTTCTTTTCCTTTCCCTTTCTTCTAATTCTCTTTACATTACTTTTTTTTGCTGTGCATTGCATGTTATTGTTATTCAAAAATGGAATAACATATTTTTTTTTTAAATTGGGTTTTAACTTTTGTATGGTTGATTTTTAACTCCCTGTAAACCGCCCTGAGTCCTCAGGGAAAGGGCGGTATATAAATGCAATAAAATAAAATAAATAAAATAAAATAAATGAATGCATGTATCCATTTTTGTATTACAGCTATGAAAATCCCTGTTACTAAATATATGAGCTACCTACTTAGTCACTGTAATATATACCATTTTAGAATGCGACGAGAAGTCAAGCAACATAGTTTCCAGCAAAGATTCACAAAGGGAAAGTGGCAATGCTTGCAAGAAAGAAAGAAGAGAAGAAAGAAAGGATGCAGAAACTGAAGAGTTTTGCTACTTTATGTGAGACTCAGGATGTCAATGCTTAATTATACCACTCTCCCAGCAATGCTCCAGGAGATGTACTCTCTATTTGACCTGACTATGACTATTCATGAATGCCAACTTTATGAAGCAAGACATTGAAATGAAAGTTGATGAGGCAATGACCTACTAAAAGACTAGAGATAAAATAGAATCTGTAAGAACCTTTTATGTTCATTTCTATGTTTTATTTTAAAGCAAAATCTAGGGATCAGTTTTTGCTAGGGATCAGAGGCTATACAGGTGGTAGGAATATGTCATCACTTGTTTGTATAATAAAAATGCATCTGTATGGTTGGCTGTAATAAGTTACTTTTAGCACGTACCTGAAAGGCATATACAATATATGAGACATATAATAAATACAATATGAAATCTATTTTGAAGTTTAAATGTAGCTGTATTTATGTTCATTTCATTATTTCATCTGAAATTTAGTTCAAGGGTTAAGAAGGATAGTCTTCTTTATATCTTATCCATGCTGAATTAATTAAGTTTACTTTGGCAGATATTTGATACATTGTGAACAAAGTAGCATTTTGTTATTATTCTTTTATTGCTCTTGTGCTACTTAATATTCTATCTTGTATTTTTATGATATCAAAAGACACACTTTTTGTTATTTTCCTTCTATCTTCTTTGTGGTTACTAGTTAATTGGTATCCACTAACTGTTTTCTCAGTTTCCATGGTATTTTTCCTGAGGCTATAATATGTAAGTCTTGCTATTCCTAACTATTAACAGTATTACCACTGGGAATGAAAGTAGTCTTTAGTTATCAGACTCTTACTGATTATAATATTGTGCCCTAGAGGTGATATTTAGAAGGGAGTTGTTGAAAGTCAGTATTCCCCATATGAATGTAAAATATTTTACATGGAACAGCTTCCATTGAGAAGATTGTTAGACTTTAATGCTGCATGGCTACTTATTATCATGGAAAGCCAATTAGTCTTTATCTACACCCAATAAATTAGCAATAGAAAACATTGTTTAAAAAGTAGTTATGCTGCATAAAGTTGCATAGAAACTTTATATTTTCTTTAAAAAGACTTTAGATTTGGAAATTCATACTAAATAATATGAAAGAACTAAGGTATCAGTTTGATTTTTTTAAAAAAATGAGAGAAGTCTTGACATTACAAGACATTGAAATGTGCTTGGTAGCTTACATTACCAGCAGATTCATCCATAGTGGGGTGAGATAGCAGCAGCCACTATCAAGACTTTTTTTGATGCTAGAGAAGGCCCTGATTATAAAGGTATAAGTTAAGGGCAATGTCCATAAAGATCCTTTAGAAAATGTCATAAAAATTAGCATTTTTTACTATTATAAAAAAATGGACAAAATTTGGTTTAGTCCTCATTTTAACCTAAATCAAAATACTGCACATTTTGCAGAGTAAAATATATCTCCAAGATTCCTTCTTATTACACACATCTCAGATAATTCAATACATTGCATTCTTAACAGATGGCTAAGGCCAAGCTATCTAGCACAGAATCTAATTCCTGGCAATTAATTTTATTTTATGGGCGCAAAATCAATCACCTACAGGGATTTAGCACAAAACAACTTTTAATCTAAATAGCATGGCACTGTATTTAGCAAGCTGCTCTATGTGGGTATGTCTTTTGATTTCCTTCCAGCCATGAGATTTGATAAAGCAAAGGCTATCAAACAAAAACAACAATATATGAAACTTTGAAACAACCTAGCAGCTGCCCCAAGGTAATATTTTATAATGAATCAAGGAAACTGCATCCTGCACCATAACTACAAAGTTATTTTATTTCCAAAATAAATGGGCTTTCTCCAGAGCAGGGGTGTCAAACTGCATCATAGCGAAACCGCTCCCACCCCATTGCCAACAATGTCAAAAAAAGTCTCAAAATGTTGTGACACATCATGTGACATTGCGAGTTTGACACCCCTGCTCTAGAGCAATGCATTTCAAACTATCTATGGCGACTTTTAAAAAAAAAGATCCAATTGATCACAAGTCAATACTTTTGTAAAGTACAATAAAATTAATTAGAAAAATGAAAACAAAGCAAACACGATGCAATATACAAGCCCAATGTTTATTATTATATTCAAAAATATACAATTATATTTCAATAACTATAATCAGATTAAATATAATATAGGGGAAAAAAGAATTATAAAAGTTACACATGTTGTTCGTTGAAAGTGTGCCTGTAGGTTATTAATATAGAAAATCACTATTACACTTGTACTCTTTTGTTATTTGGTGATGGTAGCTAAAAATAAGTTATGAGCGAAATTATATGTTCACATATAAAAATCTGCTGTATACCCAAACATCAGACAAACATTGTGTATATCAATATTTAATGTTTTTAATGTGAGGAGTGAGTTTGGACTTTGCTTATTGATTTATCTTTTATAATAAATAAAATATTGTTATATAATTGATTTAGGCTGGATTAATGAGAACTCTCCTCAAAGGACATAACGGATATTTAAATTTGTATATGTTTTGTTTAATAGCATACATAGTACAAACAACAGGAAAAGGTATTACAGCAATGAAACATATCTATGGATTTATCTTATAAATTTCTTGATTTCATGAGGTTTTATTAACTTACCACTTGCAGTCATTTTTTAAGCAAATGTTCAATTTCTCTTCCCAGATCTTCTTTTCTAAATTCCTCTGGCATGTCTGTTGAAATACATATTTCTGCATAATTCTGTTTCAGGTGTTTAAAGTCTGGATTCTAGTCTTATCATTTTTGACCTTTGGATTTTATAGTCTGAAGCATTTCTTGTTCCCTTTGTGCCAATTTTATTTATTTCTTGTGCTGTTCTGTTTTAACTGTTAGTTTCTCATTCTTGTCTCCAATACCAGTTTTAAAAGTCATTTTTTGCTTCTACATCTTCCATTTAATTACGCTATTTTTAACATTTTAAATTTTGGAATTTAGTTATTGCTGAAATTACTCAGTTTGCTTTTCTCTTTGTGAGAAAAAAATAGATAAATCAGATTTCTGAGCCTCTTCCATGCTCTATGTTCTTCTTTTACTGTTTTGAATACATAGGAGATGGTTTTCTGCCTGCACTTTTTCCCATTAAACAGATTTGAAAATAAGTACTTTATGGTGAAGGATAATAATACACATAATACAGTATGAGGAATTTGAATGAAGAAAACACTAAGATACAGTATTTTAGGAAAACAAAGCAGCTATGAGATTTAAATTATTTAAAGTCGTGGTAGCTTAAACCCAGATATATGCTCACTTTTGTTATTATAAATATCAATTCTATTAACTTGCAGTTTCACAGCCTGTGAACGTGTTACTAAATAGAATATCATTAATTAATTCAAATACCTTCAAATTAGTTGAAGAATAGTCACCTGGAAATTAAAAGTATCACATTAAAAGTATGTCTGCCAAGGTTTTCCTTTTTTTTTTTTACAAAATAGCTTTTATTAAAATATTTTACATAGGTAACAAGTAAATTCAAATAAAAAGATACAGTAAATCTGAAAGGAAAGGAAATAAAAAAGTTAGAAAAGCAAAGAGAAATTAAAAGAACAGAAAACATGAAAGTAAATGGCTTCTGGTCTTCCTCTTGTTATATATACTGTTCTAGCCAAACCTCTCTCTCTCTCTCTCTCTCTCTTGGATTATACAATAACTCACTTATTTCTATAACCTATAATTTCTAATCACCAAAACATTTCCCAAAATCATTTTTTATGCAAAAAGCCCATAACAGTTTCCAGTCATTGATTAATAGAACCAAAAGAAGTTGGTTTGGCCATCTCAGCAAACTGTGTCACTTTCACTAATAGCTTCTCCATGGTGCAGAGTGCTGAATCTTTCCATCTTGTATATATAGTAGTCTCCCCACAGTAATTATATACTTGAATTGAATAATCTTCCATGATTCTTTTCTAGCTTCAATCCATTAGTCTAAAAGCAGAGTTCCTAAAAGGAAAAGTCTGTCATGATTTTCCAGTTGGTCAGTCTATCCATTTGCTAATGAAGCTTCATCTTAGCAAAGAGTAGTTATACTAAAGGGTTTTTAGGTGATCTTATTCACCACAAGGTTTTACAGTTTCTCCTAAAGAGGGTGGCTTTATTTGTTTGTTTTCATTTCAATTACATAAAAACTCTGGGCAACTTACATATATGTATATGTATCAAAAAGAAACAGAAACGATTGGAAACCAAAAACCCAAAAGACAAGGAGTCAATACCTAATTAAAGCAGCTAAACCTTCAATATCACTCACATTGGGGCCTGGAAGAATAACTAATTCTTATCTTAATCGGTTTATGAAGAATCAGAAAAAATGGGAGCATTATGAATCTCCAAGGGGATATCATTCCACAAACCATGACCCATCATTGAGAAAACATGCTTCCTAGCTCTTATAAGATAACACTGCTTAATGAAGTCTAGCTGATCTGGCCAGACTGGTGCAAATATGGAGTTTTTAAAGTAGCCAAGCCCTATGTCATGCAGGGCTTTATTGGTAACGACCAGCAATTGAAGTACACAGAGAAGCCACCTGGAAACAAATGACATTCATGAAATAGTGGGAACACATATGCATATCTTAATATACCCATCACTGTCAACACCAGTGTAGTCTAGACAGTGTATAGGACAACTCAGCATGGCCAACTCAGCGCAGCCAACTGGCTGTGGCCAACTTGCTGCAGGACAACTCACCACAGCCAACTCACCACAGGCCAACTTGCCATGGAACAAGAGTTTCACTAATAGCAATATCACTTCACTTAGACTTATATATCATTTCACAGTGCTATACAACCCTCTCTAAGCAGTTTACAGAGTCAGCATAATGCCCCCTGGGTGCTCATTTTAACCACCTTGGAAGGATAGAAGGCTGAGTCAACCTTGAGCCAGTGAGAATCAAACTGTCAAACTGCCTGCCGTACTGCATTCTAACCACTGCACCACCATGGGTCATATCAAAGAAATGGTGGAATATAATAATTAAAGAACAGGTGCAAAATGAGGAACAAAATGAAAGTGCATGACAAAAAATAAAATGTTTTTTAAAATTATTTTAAATACTTAAATTGAATTGTTGAATAGTCCCACTGCAAGTTGTCCTGCAGTGAGTGGGCCACAGTGAGTTCTCTTGTATTGAGTTGGCCACAGTGAATTGTCCTGTGGTGAGTTGGCCATAGCGACTTGGCCATAGTGAGTTGGCTGTGCCAAGTTGTCCCATTCCAGTCTAGACAACACTAGTTTCTGAGTTGTCTTCAAGAGTAGCTGTAATACAATGTATTATAGTAATCCAGTCAAGAGGTGACTAAGGCATAGGATGACTGTCCAAGAAGGGATGCAACTGGCATACAAGGTGAATCTTCAGAAAGGAGAAAGTTCTGTTGGGTCTAGCTGCTACCAGCTTTTTTCTAACTACTACTAGCTTGTCTCTAGATGTTACCAGCTTTTCTACTGAATGGTGATGAGTGTTTTTCTATTGCCAAATCACTTTGTCACCATATTTATTTTTCTAAAATACAGTCTTTTTCTCATATTTCTGCATTTTATTTTTCATGAATCCATCTACAGAGTTAACCTAGGGATTTCTGAAGGGGACTTTCCAAATATGGTGTTGCACTGGACACTTTCTGATGACTCACAGTTTTCCCACTGCCATATTGGGCGGTAACAAAGGCATAATGTAACTTCTGAATTTTGTTTTAAATTATAATTAGTTAAAATCTATACACTATATTTCCATGCAACTGTAAAATTAGTTATGTTTGTATTTCACTTATACCAGCAACTATACTGAACTAATTTAAAACAATTACATTTGTTGTCATCTAAATGTTTTATAGAAAAGTCCTTAAATAAAATGGTTCTCAGAATTATCAAGGAGTTTTAATTTTAATTCAATAGCTTTGTCCATATCTCATAGGAAATATAAGCAACTTACTAGCATTATTTTTTTAGGGAAAAGCATATACCAGTTTATTCATGCATAAGTTATATGCATATTTTAATATACATTTGAGTATGAAGTAATATGCATGTGTTTCTCCCAGAAACTTTCATGTCTGAATGTACATTTGAATCTATTTCTTTCCATAATAATTCAGTGTTGTGTATCACATTATGATTTCCCTTGTTCTAGCCCATGCTTCAAAATATAAGATGATTTGGTTTTATCTTGTATTTCTTAAATTGTGAGCTGTCATGCCAACATTAAATTGTCTCATATTCCTAGTTAAAATGAGGCGGAATTAGTCATGTCTGATCGGATGCCAAGTGAGCTGAGGACTTATGCTAGAACAGATTCTGAAATTTGCTATTTCTGAAAATATACATAGATAAAAATAAATGCAGAAAGAATTTTTTGATGTAAAGTTTTCAATTTGCTAACTTGATTCATTGCAACTGAATATTAACTTCAATATTTTAAAATAGCAGAAGCTGATGTGAAAGATAAAAAGTTAATAAATGTACACCATGACAGACTCCGAGTACATTTTTGTCATAAAAGGAGGTATTTTTTATATTAGTGGTCCATCTGGGGCATTCCCAATGCGGCTAGTTTTTGTCCCAAATCCATTTTTTCCCCTCAAAGCATAGGGGAGCTTGGTGTGCTATGGTCCATGGGGTCATGAAGAGTCAGACATGACTTAGAGACTGAACAACAACAAAAGCATGCTTCAATAAAGCTTTTTTTAAAAGATCCATATCGTACTATTCAGATGTTACTAATCCATGTTATTTCCTATTTATATTGATTTTCAGTCAGGCTTATGTCTATGTAGAAAAGAAAATAAATTCCAAAATAAATTCAAAGACCCTTGGGACAAAATCCCAGAGTTAAATTAATATAAGCTCATATTCAATTAGCCATTTTATCTAATAGCTGACATTGGGGAAGACAAAAGAGGACAATTTATTTGTCAGTCCTCTTCCTTCATCTGGCAAGAGGAATTTTGGATTAGCCTAAATTACGTCTGTCCCATTGTTTTCAACTGAAAGTAAAGTAGGAGAAAAATAATGGCTGGAATTATGTCCAATTGTCTTTCCCTGGTTTGGTGCTACTAGTGTTAGAAATTGGATACACTGTTTTGTGAAGAGCAACAATAAAGGAGAATATTTGTAGCTCAGGATTGAAATGAGGGTCTTGGTGCTCTCTGATTTGGTTGTTTTCTTGCAAACATTTCATTACCCAAACTAGATAACACCAACACTGCTAGTAAAGTGTAAGGTGTGCTCTCAGTTTACATTCTAGTGCTGACAATGTTGTTGGGGGTGTTCTTAGAGGTTCTTTGATTGGGATGCTTACTATTGGCTTGTTTGGCAAAGCTGACCATTTCCTTTTTTTAACTCCTTCCAAATTACAGAAAACTATAATTTAACTACATTTAATTTTGTAAAAATGTCATGTTTCTTTTTAGAACAACATACACATCTATGCACTTTGATAGACACTATATCATAAGACTATCTATTAAAATGATAATATCTCAGGAGAACTGTGAAGTTATAGGGAATAAATTTGATGATCTTCTGATTTAAAATTTCTGTTCAAACTATTGAAACATCTTGGTGGATACAGAGATATTACTTCAAGCTAAACATTTCAGGGTTTTATGTTTTATAATACATATCCACGTCCCCCAAAAGATAATACTATTTATCCTCATAGCTACAGATAACAGAACCTGAATGTGTGAAGTGAGGCATATCTGTGGAAATGAAATAAATGCAAAACACTTTCCCTTCTTTCCCTTAGGAATAGATGATTGGAACCAAAAATGGGGAATTCCAGTGAGAATTCATAGGAAACTAGATGTCTCTGTAGAAATGGGGATTGTATTACAGTGGAGATTGGCAGGCAGATGGCAAATTCGGTCCAGGGAAGTCTCCATTAAAAAAGAAAGATTGTGAGATTGTCCAAATGAACTCTAGACAGCTGATACTTGTGGGTAGACTTCGGAAACCAAGGTTTTTGTAATCAACTTATGAGTTGAGCAGCTGGAGTTGAAATTTTCAACCAAGCTCAAAATGTTAACGTAACCTATATAAAGAAATAAAGTTCACTGAGCTTCATTTCTTAATCACTTTTGAAAATTGCCTTTTAAACTGCTTTTCAACAATTAAGAACTGTTGGAGCAACCAGTTTTATAGCATTTGCTGAGTGAATCTCTTCAATCCTTAGTGAAAGAAATTTAAATTATAAATTTAAGGGGATTTTTTGTGGAGATAAACAGCAAAGGTGATAGCTAGGAATGAATGAGGAAGCTTTAAAGCTTTGTTTTTACATTAAAAATGAGTTATTGGAAAAAGCTACCATTATTATGTATTTAAAACAAGGTGATAAGCTACTAAAATTGATAGCTTCTTATAAGAATGTGTGTGTGTGTGTGGCAATATGAGGAAAGAAAGTAGTAAGATGGGAATACGGGCAAGGAGATGCGGGACAATTAAAGCAATTACAGTTAGCTAGGATGGGCGGCCCCATTACACGATCAATGGGCAGAGCACTGAGTCAACAGGGTTTATAAATGAACTCCCCACCCCAAACACTCACTCTGATGATGCTGGCAATGGACCAGTGAAAGCTAAGGTTATTTTGGGTTGTAAATAGTTGTTTTTATTATTTTAACAATAAACAGCTATTTTGTTTTCATCATTTCATATGCATTGGTATAAAATCCTTGAACACTGGGATAATTTAAAACAGCTGTTTATTGTTTAAGAACCATAAAATAACAAAATCAACCATTTATAAAATCTAAAGATCTAAAATTGACTGTCTTAGCTTTCACTGATCCACTGTCAGCATCATCAGAGTAGGTATTAAGTGGTGGGGAGTTTGCTTATAAACCCAATTGACTTCACGCCCTACTCATTGATCATGTGATGGGCCCACCTGTTCTAATTGACCATAGTTGCTCTAGTTGTCCTGCATATCAGACATCTGGGACCCCACAGAATGCACAATGATTCAATGATAACAGTCTGGATGATGATACCATATGTCAATTGGGTATCAGAAGCAACGACACATATGCTGGCACCATATAATATCAGTGTGGCCCACCAGCCCAATCAAACACTTTGTGCCAATGTGATGTGTCCCAAGGAGCCACTGCCCAAGGAAGAGAAGTCATCAGTGGTCTATAGAGTACAATGTAAAGACTGCCAGTGTAACTACACTGGAGAGACAGCCAAACAGATAAAAACTAGAATTCACGAACACAAGTTGGCCATCAAAAGACAAGAACAGTATTCGCAAATATGGACACACATGGTCACCAATGATCACTCTTTTGACTTCATGGGGGCAGAGATCATTGGTCAAGATGCCTCCAAAGGAGGCCTGGCTGTCAGACACACACTCGGTTAATTGCCACATAGAATTACCACTGGCATACCAGGCATTGAAAATGCATGAACAGAGATCAAAAACACTACTCATGCTTGGAAAGAGAGGAACTAAGAAAGATTGGGACCACACGATTCATGCAAGTGAAAGAAGACCAGATGCACAGCATCCTGCTGAGTTTAGAGCAAAGGAACAGATAAGAAATGATCCAGCAACAACTTACAATGACCAGATGTGGATGAGGTGAGGGGAGAGAGGACTGTGTCCAATACACATACAGATGGACGGGGGACACCTGGAGGAATTGGGATCGACCATGAGAGGTGATGACAAGCAGGAGTGGCAGGGTGGTGAAGTTGATACATGGATGTGTGCAACCCAAAGATGGGAGGGGATTCTGCAAATGGATGAGGATAGAGTGATGCAAGGACAATGAGGAGATGAGAGAGGCATGACTCGCAAGGAGGAAGAGGCGCAAGACAAAAAATGGCATGCCAAGATCGCACGGCAGTGAAAAGCGAGGGGTGATCCAGCAATAACTCCCATTGGCCAAGCCTGACAAGACAGGGAGGAGGGGCACTGCAATGCGCACATGCATGTGCATGCAAAGACCAGCTGGGAAGGACGCAATCAACTAGAGCAAATAACAGGACAGGGGCGACAAGTGGACACAATGGAGAAAGGAGAGTGGGATGATAGCAGAAAGACACGAATATCACTGGATCCAGATACAGTTAGCAATGGCTATGAGAGGAAGGGAATTGGTGGATAGATCAGTAACAACACTAGATGGCCAGGTGCAAGAAAGACAGGCAGGGAAGATGAAAAAAGAGAGAAGAACCCCCAGAATTAGCATATACATTAGGGGATAAGACACAGGAGAGACAGGACTGACTGGAGCAAGTGAAATAAAACAAGCGGAGAAAGAAACAATGGGAAGAAAGAGGGTGATAGGATTAAAACATGAACAGGGATATGTGGGACAACTAGACCAACTATGGTCAATTAGAACAGGCAGGCCCATCACACGATCAATGAGTAGGGCGTGAAGTCAATTGGGTTTATAAGCAAACTCCCCACCCCTAATACCTACTCTGATGAGGTGATGTTAAGGGGTTTTCACATTGATGGAGGGTAGGTTCACCTGGCCTGCTGTATTGCCTAATAAAATTAGGTGGATACCCGTTGTTCCCGCAGACATGGTAAAGGCGACGTCTTTCTTCCCTTTTTGCCATCACAGATAACACTGCCATATATCCACAGTGTATCCAAGGCCAAACCATGTATATTGGCCCCTCACAAGGTTGGTGCTGCCCACAGACCTGATCGGACTTTACGAGCTTGTGTCATGTGCCCTAAAGACCCACTCCCAAATGAGGAAAAATCCTCAGTCATGTATAAGATGTCATGCCAAAACTGCAATTGCAACTACTTTGGGGAGACGGCAAAATGACTGAGGACCAGAGTGCACGAACACAAGCTTACTATTAGAAGACAAGAGCAGCATTCACAGGTGTGGGCAAACATGGCCACACATAACCACATCTTCAATCTAACAGGGACTGAGGCAATTGCAAGTGATAACACTAAAGGCAGCCATTTGTTCAAGGAAACCTGGTTCTCAAACTGCTCCTCCATCAACCGGCACACAGACCTCCCCCCTGCATACCAGGCACTAAGGAATTGGGAAGAGGAATGGCGTGCACGATATGGATGCAAACAGCGTAAGCACTCACAGAGCGCTTCATTGAATCAAAATTGAAACTGCACAACCATACAATCACCCTGTATTGTAGAACACAGGGAAGAAGAGAAACAACCACCTAGACCCTCTGATATAAGAACATGGGCAATGACCAGGGCTATGGCTATGACACACAGAATGGATAACAATCCACTTTTGACAACAAACACTCAGGGACAATCGCATCCCCCAAAAATGGATGCGAAAGGGTTCAAAGGAATACAGCCAGCCGCAACGAACAGATCGGTGATGCGTTCTATGAGCGGAGTGCAGAAACACTGACAGTATAAATGCGATCTCCCCACCCCAGCATTTTCATCCTGACAACGTTGGCAGTTAGCCAACAAAAGCTTGATCTTTTAACATTAAAACTGTTTTAGTTTTCTTATTCTATCCCAGTGTTTGTTTGGTTTGTTAATTTTAATATGCCAGGGATTCGTATCTTTCGTCTCATCAAGGAATAATATATATATATATATATATATATATATATATATATATATATATATATATATATATATATATATATATATATATATATATATATATATATATATATATATATATATATATATATATATATATATATATATACATATATATATATATATATATATATATATATATATATATATACATATACATATACATATACATCTATATATATATATATATATATATACATATACATATACATCTATATATATATATATATATATACATATACATATACATCTATATATCTATATCTATATCTATATCTATATCTATATCTATATCTATATCTATATCTATATCTATATCTATATCTATATCTATATCTATATCTATCTATCTATATATCTATATATCTATATATCTATATATCTATATATGTAGATCTTTGGTCATTCGGGTTTTTTCCCACGTAGAATTGGAGGTATCAGGGCAACGTTTCGACGAAATCTCATCCGTCATCAGCTGAAGCCACCAGCCTGAGGATGACGGATGAGATTTCGTCGAAACGTCGCCCTGATACCTCCAATTCTACGTGGGAAAAAACCCGAATGACCAAAGATCTACAAACACCTGCGAAAACCATATATATATATATATATATATATATATATATATATAAAGGTTCCCCCACACATGAGTGCTGGACGTCTCCGTGGTCATGTGGCCGGCATATGAGAGAGAGAGAGAGAGAGAGAGAGAGAGAGAGAGAGAGAGAGAGAGAGAGAGAGAGAGAGAGAGAGAGAGAGAGAGAGAGAGAGAGAGAGAGAGAGAGAGAGAGAGAGAGTGTCTTATAAGGAGCCATGGGGGCACAGTAGTTAGAATGCAGTATTGCAGTCTGACTCTGTCCACCTCCAGGAGTTCAGTACTAACTGGATCAAGGTTGACTCAGTCTTCCATCATTCCAAGGTCAGTAAAATGAGGACTCAGATTGTTGAGAGCAATATCCTGACATTTGTAAACTGCATAGGGAGTGCTGTAAAGCACTGTGGAGTGATATATAAATCTAAGTACTATCTGCTCTTGCTTTTATTATTTTTGTTTCTTTTCTACTTTTCTTTCTTTTTTCCTTTTTCCCTTTCCTGCAATTTCTAGTTTTTCTTTTTACTTTTTTTCAATTTATATTAGATTTTTCTTTTTAATTATAATGTTTAGTAATATTATATAAAAATTGGTCAGAACAATGGATAAAACTAGAATGGTAATGGGAGCCTTAATGTACAGAAATTCCTGATTTAGTAATAACAAACTACTGTTTTCACTGGTAAAAACAAAAAGTATGTGTTGTGGTTAAAAGGACTCTGACACATGTTTTCTCTGCAAGAAACATATTTAATTGTATGTTGCATTTTCTTCTCTTTTATTTGTGTCATCAATTCTGTGAAATCTTTGAAAGGTAAAACACTCTTCTTGACATTTGTATAACAACAAAATAAGTCTGCACTGATATTTTCTATTATATATTTATTAACTTGCATTTTTTCCTTCATACCCTGTTATTAGATCAAAAATTACTCTGACTTTTAAAACAATTCAAAAAGTGATTTAACCTAGAAAGCTTTTCATGATATTTCTTAAGAATCAGTGCTTTTTTTGTAAAAGAAAAAGGTGCTGGAACTCACACATGTCATACAACCCACCTTGCCTATCCTACAATGTTCCATCCAAAAAAGGTGCCGGAACTCCGTTCTGAGCGTTCTATGAGAAAAAAAGCCCTGCCAAGAATGAATTATATGTGATATACAGGAGGCAAAAGAATAATATACTGCACTAATCTGAAGCAAACCCTTTGATTTCTTGGGGACAAGAGGCAGCCACAACAGAAGAAAGCTTGATAATAGACAGGCTACTTCTTGATCCCTTGTACAGTGCTCTGATTTGAGTGCTCCAAATAAAGTGTATCACAGACCACATTTTGGCTTATTTATGGATTTTCAGAATTCATTTTAATAACATGAGACAATTGATTGACAGTAAATTATAATATTTGGTCTGAGCATGGACCTATACTGATACTAAAGTTAACAGAAGCTATCTTATGAAAGATAGTGTCATTTTCCAAAATCCATTAGTCAAACATGCAGGAAAGGGCTTTAAAAGTTATGGTCAGCATCTAGTCTTTTTGCTTTTAAGAAAAGAGTTGAGGATGATTCTTTTAAAATAATGTTTTCCAAGGAGATATATACCCATATATTTGGTATCCTTTGCCAATGCCTTGTTCTAGGGTTTTTGTTGTTTATAGATTTGGTTTGAGCCTACAACTCTGGTATTTCACTGTATTTCTACAATTCCAATATAGACAAGGTCAGCTAGCTAAATCTTTTCAGTTAGAGCTAGCAATTAATGTTTCTTTGATTGATGCCACTTTGGCTCACCAGGTCATGCCATATTGGATAGGGATGATTCTTCTGTGATACAATGAAGTTGAACGCTATGCTGCTAATTTAAGCATACTGATTACAACAGTCTAGTTAATAACAGTAGTCATCCAGACCAGAAAGGTTTCAACTAAGGACCCACATGAAGTAATTCCACAACTATTTGCCATAGTGAATTTCAGAAAATAAATTTCATTGCAACCTAAAATAGTTTCATTAAATGTTACCAAATCATACATTCTGTCAAGTATATGAAATTAACTTTGTATAAGCTAATTACTGCAAGGATTCTATACTTCTCTTCCTGGAAAAGATGCACAATTCCTTTCTAGGGGAAAAAATAATGGCTAACCAATTTGTAGGGGTGTCCAGAATAAGTTCACATTTAAAAAATAAAATTCAACTCCAATCAGAATAGGATGCTTCATAAGGGTAAAAACATGGCTACCAACTTTGAAAGCAAGGTTAAAAAGAAATCCTTTTTAGATGAATCATCTAAAATTATATCCTAAATCAAACCCAATGTGGAATCCTTAAATTTTCTGCTAGTCACTCATAATCCCTTAGTTGAATTGGACAGCTGTGTAAAAGTTATAAATAAATAAATATTTACTATCCTTATTTTGCATGACAAAAATTGCTCTATGTGTTCAATATTAGTTGCACCTTCAGGGATTATTGATCTGGCCACTAGATCATTCTATGTAAAGTTGAAAGACAACCAAGAGATTGAGGAAGATGAAGATGATGGTCAAATATAAAGCAATCCTATAATCTACAGAATACTGTAAAATCTGCATGCTGGTATATTACTAGCATGTTGAATAAATAATCTCAGTGCCAAGCTTCCTAATTATATATTTGTGATATGAAAACTTTCAGTCAGGCCAACAGTTTCCATGGTGACTGAAATAGCCAAAGAATTAGGTATTTCTGAATCTACATTTTCTTTTGTTCTTTAGTTCCTGTGATTTTACAATATTCTTGAATATTTTCCTTGATTCTAAATTATTTTCCAGATTAGGTGAAAGATTGCTGCTTATTTTTGATTTCCTTTGTATTTCCTATGTTTCAAGGCAAGGCATTTTTGCTGGATAGGAATACATTTTTAATAGTTACAATTTGCTTTTTTGCCGCACTCACACTTTTCCAAAACTATTCTTTGAATCAATTTTTCTATGCTTTTTAAAGTAGCACTTTAGTAGGTCTTCTGCTAGAATGTACAAACTGATATTTTAGTTTCAGCACTATTACCATAGTTATTATCATCATCATCATCCAACATCACCATCAACATCAGATTATAATTGCATAATTGTACTTGTAGTAGATTCCTTTGGATTTCAATATCCAAAGATTCAACTCACTTTTTTTCAAATATTCATACTGTGTAACATCATTTATCTTCCAGTAAAAACCTTATTTCACTAATAGTCATGAAACTTGCATGTAACTAGAAATTCTTATACTTAACAATTTGTATAGATCCATGACATTTTCTCTTTCTATTTACTACACATAATCTTTCAGAATTCCTGCTGTGCAATGCCTTGTTTTCCTATCTATGGAATACTTCTATTCCGACAGTTTAGATCTGATTTTTTTTCTTGCATGTTCATGCCTATTTTTCTATGATTGCCCAACTTTTCAGTTTTGGCATATTTCACTGATTGCTGAATACCTCCAAATCTAAAAAAAAAAAGTTTTTTTTTCCTTAGTAATGTTTTATATGCAGCCTGTTATAGCACCATTCTCACTGAATACTTTCTGACTGAAAAAAGAAAGACTCCCTCATCTTTTGAAAGCCTCCATGGTTATTGCTGTCAGAACTCAACTGTCAGAGAGGCAAATAAAATCAACACTGTGAACACTCTGGTAGACACTTTGCAAGAATAAGCTTCCTGGATTCCAACATGTTTCAAAAAGGAGGAATATCTGACTTTGATTTCCTTTGATTGGCACCACCAAGACCTGGTTATAAGATAGGCCAATATACATAAATGTTTTAAATAAATAGTTTTGAGAACATAAAAGTTCCATGCCTTCTATGAGCATCTACATTTCCTTTACTATTTGAGCTTGTTTTCAAATTTTTTCTACGTTTACCATTGAGAAACTAGTATTTTGACTGTAATGTCAAATTCAGGTGGTATTCTAGTCTAAGAGGATGCAGATATATTTTTCTACCTTGTTCAATGCATCAGAGTTTCTATACCATTTCTGATATTTCTGATAAGGATGTGCAGAGTACCTCTTGAGCTAACAAGAGCATGTACAGAAAAAGAGGATACTGAGAGTAGTCAAGTTTACGAAGCAACCACACAGATACACTGAGGTGTGTAAAAAAGGTTTACTTGTGGAATAATACAATAGCACAGTCCCATATAAAACAGTCCAGGTCATACATGAGTAAAGAGATGGTAGCAAATAACAATAGTCCAAGGAGTATCCAATTCAGAGTCTTCTTACCAGTCTGTAAGTCAAAACACAGTTCTTCAGGTTTAGCAAACAGTAGCAAACCCACAAACCACAATAATCAGCAAGTAACAGCAAACGTTACAGAGAGGATCACAGAGAGAGAGAAGCTATGTCTCTCGCTCCCTCTTATGGCCGTTGGAAAAACAGCATTGGCCAATCATCACATTTAAAGTGATACAATACAGTTTCTATTACAACACCACAATCATAGTTTATATATATTGCCAACCCAACCATTTAGGCCATAGTCATCTACCTAACAATTTCCAATGCTAAACATCAAAGTAGCTTCCACTCATTTTTATATTCCACTCTCCACTTTGTGGCAAATGGATATTAATCATCTTCTAGTTCTAGAAGAAAGAGGAAGAATGGTTGGGTGCTATAATTTGGCTTCCCATAACACATTCTTCTTATAGTTTTATGCTAAAATACAAAAGACCCCCACCCAGCCAAAAATGTTATCTGTACATAGTCATGCATCACAAACAACTCGGCACCACTTTTAATTGCAACTAATTAATGGTATCTGCAACAATATTAAAATAGCTGATATACAGTAAATGACAGCAACCATCTATAAGCTATTGATGTAACCTGTTAATCTTCCTTCCTAACTTCCTTCCTTTCAAAGAAGAAAAAAAGAAATATAACCCACAGAACAATTTTTAAGCAGTAATCCAGCCTGAGAGGTTGTGTAATTCAACCAGTCTTTTCTATCTGACAGCACAAGTAGAATCATCCTCTCTTTTCATGGATGGTTGGTGATATTTCCATTTCCTGAGGTGAGAAAATAGCATGTAAATAGAAAGTGAAACATTTCATTATTGTACAGCTTGAAGGAAAATCACTATGTCCTCTCTCTCTCTCTCTCTCTCCCTTTCTCTCTCCCTCTCTCTCCCTTTCTTCTTCTTCTTCTCCCCCCCCCCTTTCCCTCTTTCTTTTTCTCCTAGAATTTGTATTTGGATGAACTGGGAAATTGGTAGCACTGTCTTACTGGTAATTGGTAACTTACTGGTTCTACAGTTCATGGATGATAGGCTCAAATTGCAGTGAAAGCCAAAAATGATTTTACTGAAAATACACTAAGTGGATGACAGTTGAAGAAAAACAGGTATACAAATTCTCTCCTCATTCATTTGTGTCTGATTCTCGGAGACTGTGTGGACAGGTCCCTGCAGTTTTCTTGGCAAGGTTTTTCACAAATGACTTGCTCCTGCCTAGACCTGAGAGAGAGTAAGTGGCCCAAGGTCTCCCAGCTGGATTTGTGCCTAAGACAGGATTAGAACTCACAGTCTTCCACTATCCTGCCTAGTATCTTAACTACTACACCAAACTGGCTATGTTGCACCTAAATATGTTCCATCAACTGATGTTAGATAAACCCTGCTGCAAGCCTTGTAACACTTTTTTTGCATCTTTAGGTCTAGACTGGCATTTAAAGTATTTGGAGTCTTTTGCCATTATTTTTATGATAGGGACTATAAGTAGTACAATATGTGGAGATGGTTTGTGGCATATTTTATCGTTGACTTGGTCACAACTCATGTCATTGATAATTTGGCAATTTAATAAATTATTATTAATAAGACATTGTCTACAGCATGTACGCCTGCAGATGGCCTGATGACATATCTTGCTTATTGCCAACTGATCTTCTGCCAAGGAAAGTCTGAGTGAAATGTAGTATACCTTTGTACCTCCTTTCTTCCTTTTTCTTCTTGCAAAAGAAAAACAGTTGGACCAAATATAATGGCAGCATAGCACCTTAACATCCCCAATTTTAATGCTCATTTATATGTACACATGTATATATTTCAGTTATGTTTAAACATTTTAAACTATTTCTGGTTTTTTTTATTCCATTCTAAAAATAGATGTGTCAGACTTTTCCTTATCCCAATTAATAAAGATGAATATAATATTTTGAAAAAAAGTAGGAATATAAATTGCAGGTAAAATCTTACTGGTTCCAAACTGTTCCTTTATAAAGCATATGCACTATATTCCAATAACAAAAAAAATGTACGTAACACAAATTCTTTGAATCCTAAGCTATATATAGCAGGAAACACCCTAAGTAAAACTACTATTTCCAGTGGGAATATCAGTAGGCAGAACAGTTCTTCTCTGGGCTACCATAATTTTATCTCTGTGTGAGGCTTTAATATCACATAAAATTCCTCCTCCTCCTCCTCCACAAATCTTTTTTCTTTCTCTCTCTTTCTCATCTATCTATCTATCTATCTATCTATCTATCTATCTATCTATCTATCTATCTATCTATCTATCTATCCATCCATCCATCCATCCATCTATCTATCTATCTGTTTATTAACTATCTTCTATTATCTAACCATAATATGCTTTGTTCTTTAGAAAGGATTTACTTAATTTGGAAATAGCAGCTCACATAAAAGCAATCAAAACACAATTGCAAAGTCTAAATTATTTAGGACACAGGATGGCATTGTTTCAGCAAATGATTTTTCCATAATCTTAGTGGGAACACATCTAGAGTAACCTATTTCCATAACAACAAGTTGAGATAGCACAAACAGGGGATTATATCAATGAATATCCTTGTACAAATCCAAAAGAAGAGAAGAAAATGTTTGGGGAGAATGTTTAATGAACATTTATCTGCAGTAATTAGCTACTTTGGGAGAAAGATAGCCATGATCGCACAACAGGCAAATATACACGCATTTTAATAACTATAACAAAGAATTCAGCTTCAAAATAAATGTAAAGGAAAACCCACACAATGGAATGATATTCAAAAACATTACAACATCCTGGCATAATGTTTGAGTCTAGATTTAAAATTAATAATGAAGTTAAGTATTAGAATGGAAACACTGTAGTGCTGCTGTAAAAAAGATAATATCTACTTTGCACTCTTTTTTCTGGTATTAATATCATAAATACCTAGCCATAATTATGAAAAAAACTGATCTCTATTCTACTTCCTGGCTTATTTCATTTCTATCTGAGCATAGTCACAATAGGCAAATAAATGTGGACTTTCAATAACAGATTTTTTGCCTATTTTTAAAGCAAAGTACAGTTAGTCCTCGACCCACTACCATAATTGAGCCCAAAATTATGATTGTAAGTCATTCCAGTTGTTAAGTGGGTCATTAAGTGACTGACATGCAGAATTAACATATTTTCATTGAATCAAATTGTTTGCAATATGATAGTGAGATGGTCATCATATAAATTTAATAAATAAATTAGTTTTTCTCCATTAAATATTATCTACACCATAGCCAGTTAAAGCATTAGAAAGAGCTTAGATATCTAAAATTAAACACACAGACAGACATAGAGACACACACACACCATACTATACATATATCTTCATGCATTTAGGGGCATTTGAAAGCACTGATTTAATAAATCAAGATTTTTCAAATCATAAATTTTCTATTGCTCTTCATATTTCAGGTAAAAAAGGTAAAGGTAAAGGTTTCCCCGCACATGCGTGCTAGTGGTTTCCGACTCTAGGGGCTGGTGCTCATCTCCGTTTCAAAGCCAAAGAGCCAGCGCTTGTCCGAGGACGTCTCCGTGGTCATGTGGCCAGCATGACTAGACGCCAAAGGCTCACAGAACGCTGTTTCAGGTAGCCGGTAGCTATCTAACCTTCTAATAGTAGAATAGACATGTATGTCTGAAGTTAAATTAAAGCCCGTAGGGCAGTTTGAAGCAGCTAATAAGAATATAAAAATTGTATCATTGGATCAAACTAAAGATCCATCCAATCTAGCATATGCCATTTCTGTTGCCGCTAGAAACCTACTGAGAACACAAAGGCAATAGCATTTATTTGTTTATTTTTCCAAGATCTACCTAGTAAGAAATAGTATTAGCAACAGATCAACAAGGCACTGGAGAACATCGATGCTGGCATCAAAGTAAATGGTGTTTAGATCAACAATTTAAGATATGCTGACGATACAGTTCTGCTTGCCAGTAAGCATGAAGACCTTCAGCTCCTCATCAAGAGAGTCACAGAAATATCTGAAAAATACAGCTTGAAGCTTAACACCTCAAAAAACAAGTTCATGGTCATCAGCAAACAACTGGTTAATTTACTACCAATAAATTTGGAATAGCATTAGAAAAAGTTAAAATGATCACGCACCTCGGTTCTAATTTACATGAAAGCTGGGACATGACCACTGAAGTAAAGACAAGGATAGAGAAAGCTCGAACAGCATTCTTCAAAATGAAAAAGGTCTTCTGCAGTCACGACATAAGCCTAAGATTGAAAATCAGGCTGGTCAGATGTTATATTTTTTTTCTATCCTGCTCTATGGAGTAGAGACTTTGCCTCTGACAGAAGGCCACCTGAAGAGACTAGAAGCATTTGAAATGTGGATTTACAGGTGGCTGTTATGTATAAGCTGGGTTGACAAGATCAGAAATGAGGAGGTGTTAAGCCATCTGTGTTATATGCTGGGTTCGTTGCTTGATTGACGAGACAAGGCGAGTGAGTTCAGCAAGAATAATTCTTTATTTGGTTTCAGGAACTGAACTGAGAAACAGGGCTGCAAATGCAGCTATTTATACCCTGGCCTCTAGGTGGCGGCCAATAGGTTTAAAGCAACCTATTGCCACCCTAGAAGCAGCCAATGGCGGTGCTGGAGATGGGTTGTCTGAGGAGCTGGGAGCCGTTAGCCAGCTTTCCTGCTTAAAAAAACTTCCAGCAATTAACCCCACGTGATACTCTTAAGTAAGACAAAACCCAATACATTACAGTCTGAGAAAGCCAAGGGAAATCATCAAAACAATTAAAAAATGAAAGTTAGAATATTTCGGACATGTGATGCAAAACCCAGAAAATACGGCATACTCTATTTAATCCTCCAGGGGAAGATTGAAGGCAAATGTGGTCCAGGCAGAAGAAGAACATCATGGCTTCAAAATCTAAGGGACTGGTTTGGACAAAACTCAGCAGCACTTTTTTGTGTGGCTGCTGATAAAAACCTGATTGCCAACATGATCGCCAACGTCCGATAATGGATATGGCCAAAGAAGAAGTAGAAGAACATATCAATAGCAACATTCATAAATTCAATTTCTTGCTAGGTACTGTAGTTGCAGTTGTTACCTCAGAACAGTGATACCCTTCAACATCAGAAAAATACACCTGATATCCAAAGTGAAAATGTGAAAAAAAGTAAGTGGCATATTTGAAAAAGGGAGGAGTAGCCCATGTGAATTAGCCTAGGATTAAATTATATCATCCCTAAAAGAAACTAATGCTGCCACTGGAATGGGATAACTCACCTCAGTCAACCCACTACAGCCAACTCACCATGGCCAACTCACCTTGGGACAACTCACCACGGCCAAATTGCCACGGCACAAGTCACTGCAGGGCAATTTAACAATTCAATTTAATTATCTAAAATAAATAAAAAATATTTTAATTTTTGTCATTCATATTTCATTTTGATATTAATCCACCATTTCTTTGATATTAATGTGTGTTGTTGCACAGCAAGTTGGCCATGGCAACTTGTCCCGTGATGAGTTGGCCTAAAGTAAACTACTTAATAATTTTGGGTGAAGCCACCTGAATAGCCTGACAGTCCCAGATATTGGTCATAAAACATCTAAAGGATATTGTTTATTTCTTATGAAATTACCAAGTATTTTCAGAAATTCTGCAGATCTTTCATAGTTATTCCTTACATGCACAACCACTGCATTTTCTTATCCAGCATGTAATTTACTATATGCAAAGATAAAAATGTAGGTAATTTATGACGTATCTAAGGATTCATGAGCCAACAGAACAATTACATATTTGATGCCATTAAGATGTCATTCATTAATAAATCAAAAAGAAAAATGGTATACATATTTTAAATTTATGTGCAGCATGATTCTCACACTATAATCTGGAGAATAAATAGTTGAGTTATACTGTATTGGCTGTATGATAGTGTATAATACTAAGAGTAAACAAAGCCTTGTCTTTTATTTGTCAACATTCTGGAGGAAAAAAAAACCATCTAGGAATATAATAGAAACTGTGAGAATGGGAGATGGGGGCAAGACAGTCATAAGAAATTTTGAATAATGTATGACTGGTGTTATAATATTTTTTATTTGACCAGATTTCTTCATTAACAGTTCAGAGTTAATTTCAACAAATAAATTAAAGTTTAAAGCTCACTGTACTGTGCAGAACTAAGTAATGCATTCATGTTGAATATTTGATTAGAAAAAAATTAGTGTCTGCTTGTTGCTAATATTTTATTGTTGAAAATAATAACATTGAAACATTTGGGAGTTGCAGTTAGTTTATATTCTTACATTCTCTTCAATCTACATACTATATTTTCCCTTATTTCTTACCGATAAAAACCCAAACTTGTACAATGCAATATTGAAAGAAATAGGTGTCACTGCTTGCTTTTTTTTATAATCCTTAAGAAATTGATTTCTGAACACAATTTGTGAAGGCAAAGAAAATTTTGAAAGGAAATGTTTAGGTAAAGTCACAGACCTTAATTGCTACAAAGCTCACATGTGCATATTCCTCTGTTAAATTGATCAGGTGATATTACAGAGCTGTGATTAAAAGTGTAATTTTAAAAGAGAAATATCAACATTCACCTTTCTACTCCAATACATCTGGCAATAATAGTATAATTATAGTACAATACAAAGCTATTATATATTATTAAATGTGTGAAATAATTATCCATTTTTCTGGAGTTCTTTTTAACAAGTAGAAGTGGCAACAATACAAATTCTAAAGCTACATTTGAAATCATTAACATTTCTATAAAGACATACACTACAGTATGTATTAAGTCGTACAACTCCCAAACCTTGTTTAGACATATTATATGAAATATAGTATTAAAATAATTTAAATAAATATGCATATCTATAAGATTTATTCACAACATTGACATTGGTGAACTGGGAACAAAATGGCAGCTATGGTCACATTGCTTCAAATAAAGTCCCATCATGTCTTTAGTTTTTGTACAAATATAATGTAACTTCTTTGAATTTACCCAACTTAGTTCCAACTCTATGTCCTCATCCTCAAATCATTACTTTTAATTCTGAGTAAGAATAAGCATGTAAGAGTTTAAACTTCTTTCACTCAGCATGAAAATAAATGAGTTAAATCAGGGCTTTTCAACCAGTGGTACGGGTACCACCTGTGGTACATTGGCACCTGGCAGGTGGTACATGACCATCCTAGAAAAGTGGTGGTGGGGGAGGGGAATGAGCTGAACTGGTGGCAGCACCACACAAGCCTGAGCGAGAGATGGCTGGAGCTGCAGGGCTGTCAGGGAAGCGGCAGCACCAGGATCAGCGCTTCTTTGGGGATGTCAGGGCTCAGCGGAAGCACCAGCATCAGCGCCAGGCTCCAGCTGGAGCTCGGTGCTGATCCTGGTGCTTCTGCTGAGCCCAGAACAAGTGCCAATCAGCTGGAATGTTGCAGCATCTTCCAGGGTCTTGTGATTTACATTCAGATGCTTGGCAACTGATTCATATTTATGATGGTCACAGTGTCCCAGGGTCATGTGAAGTGACCAAAACCTGCTTCAACCACCCAGCAGACAGGGGGGAATAAAAAGCAAACACCCCCACCCCACCCCCACTGCCAATCCTCAACAGAAACGCTCACAACAATGAAAACCTCGGACAGGAGCAAAAGCACCACTGAGCAGGCAGACAGGTGTCTTGCTCGGCTGTGGCTTGTGGGGCACTTTTTTCAGTGCCATTGTAACTTTGAACAGTCAGTAAGTGAACTGTTGTAAGTCGAGGACTACCTGTACTTTATCACTTTTTTCCTTTTGGGGGGGGTGATCAAGTTTTTGACATCTTGCTAGGCGACTGCTGGTACTCGGATGTTGCTATATCCTAAAAGTGGTACAATGGGTGAAAAGGTTGAAAAGCCCTGAGTTAAATGATGCATAATTCCAGGTAAGGACATATTAAAATGCAACTGTCACATCTATATGAGCCACAGATTGCCTTGATGTTTATAAGTTGTGTTTCTTTAGATATGTCTTCTAATAAAATATTGGATCCCCCCACTCAATCCTAACTGGATGAACACAAGATGGCAGCAAATAGTTTTATCTCTCCTTTGCTGTTATCTAGCACATGATCTTGACAAGCAGGAACAATGGCAAGAAATCAGCAGTAGGAATTTTATCAGGGACAAATTTAGAGTCATATATTTGAGTAGCCTATTGGCACTGCAGAATATTGATTAGGGGATAACGGGGTGGATTTCCTTTTCTATGTACATATAAGAAATACAGTTGGAGAAAGGGTTATTTAACCATCCAATTTGTGTGGAATAGCAATCTTTATATTGCAAATTCTTTCACCTGGAAACTTAGAAAAAGTTACATAGCAGATTGTATCATTGCATTGTTAATCACTGTTGCTTGCATCTTATCTGCATTCCTACTTGTAATAATTAAGATAAAGAGGATAACACCAGTTCCTTAATCCAATACCTGGAATGGTAAAAATAATCAAAACAATCACTATTGTTCAACAATAGTGCAGACTGTCTTATGAAGTGATAAGATTATTCTTTATAGAAATAATTAAACCCAGGCTATCTGTTGGGGGTGGAGTAATACCAAAGTCCTACACCATGCAGGGTATTAGACCATGTTCCTATCCTTATAATAACTTTAATTAATTATAATATAATTTTTATATTTCTGTGAATGGATAAAAAGATATGCTATGCTTGCACTCACTATATGAAACATTAAATTAATTTCATAATCATATTGCTAGAGACTTAAGATTCAGAAACTACATTCACCATATTATCATAGGAAATATATCTGCATTTTTGCTACTCTTTAAGAATTTCAAAACTTGTTTTCCAGTATTTTAATTTCATTCTGCATCCGATATGGACAATATATTTCAAAACCCAGAATGTAAGTAATGCTTCCATAAATAAAAATACAGAATTCCTTGCTAGAAAAAAGTGATATGACAGTTTTCATTCTTAACATTAGTTTTATTATTCTATACATTGCACTATAATCTTAATCTGAGTAAAATACTAATTTCCAAGAAAAATAAAATCATAAATAATTTAGTCTGTAAATCCCATAAATAACTTAATTCAGTCTGTAAAGCCGTGGTGCTGCTATGAACACAATATTTGTTTTTAAGGTAAATCAATCATTTTTTAAAGTCATAAATAACTTTGCCTATTTATTCCAATTGGCAATGTGTATGGTTTATTCAGGAACCAATGCAAAATATCCAGTTGTTTTTTTTAATGAAACAAGCCATTAGTAATATTAAAAAGGCTGCACAATCAATTTGTCTTGTATCCAGAGCACATGCTTGTTTAGCAGAAATGTAGTAATTTATAATTTTTGCTTCAAAAACAGACCAATTATTCTGCAAACCTCCCAATGCAAATAATTTCAGATTCAACTGCACAAACTGATTATAAACAATGAAATGACATAATACAGAAGCCAAAATGATTCATTGGAACATCTGTAAAAAAAACTATGTATTTGTAATTAAAAATTGGTAGGAACATATATGACTATTGAAAAAATAGTCAAAATGAGCAGGTTAAAATTTTGTGGGATTTCCAAATGCAGATTTTATCAGCATGCAGAACACATTGTAGAAATGAACTTTCTTCTTTTCAACAGCAGTTATATTTGGTGTATTATGAGGCTGGATTTTTATCATGGGCTCATAACACACCATGTAAAACTATTGTTGAAAAGAAGGAAATATGGATAATTGCTGGGGCAATACCAGTGAAAATGAGCATGGCTGCAGCCATTTTCCCTACTCATTTTCAGTTGACACATAGCATGGAGGAAGGGGGGTTTAACCAGGTGCTTCACTAGACAAAACAGACTTTCTTCCATGGGAACCAAGGTCATCAGCTGCTCCTGGGACTGCAGGCTGGGCATTTTACGAAAAGCCCATCAAGAAGTTGTATTGGGGAATGTAGTAGCTTGCATAGCTTTATGGGTGGGATTTCTTAACTTTGTATTGGGGATTGTTCCCTGTCTGTTCAGACTTGCTTTCACTTTTGATGTGCCGATACTTTGTATCAATAAACATGTTATTTGAGGAACTTGCAAGCTGCAGAGTTCTGCTTTATTTGTCTCTGTCAGAACCATGACAACCAGGTGATGGTAGAATAGAAGACAAAGAATTGGGGATTACATAGTATAATGATCTGAAAATAAAATTTGAAAGATTGTGGCATAAACCACCTTTGATGGTTGCAGTAGTTATCAGCACACTTGCTATCATACCAAAATGTCATTGATAAAATTTCCATCTGTCAAATGCAAAAAAAAACCCCACATACTTCTTGGATCTGCCCATATATTATGCTGATACTTTGCAACATCCTAGGTTCTTGGGAAGAACTTGATGTTTATGAAGGAAAATATCAACTAGTGATCTGGAAGAAGAAACTTTACATTGTTGTGAACAGATAAAAATATGTGGAAATATCTGGAAACAGCAGAATAGAAGAGAAAGAACTGGAGAAATAACAAAATACAAAATATTTTCAAATATAAGTGGAACAACTGTACCAAAAGAAAGCAAAAATAGTACCAATAATAACAGGTGCCTTGGGTACAATCCCAAAACATCTGGAGTACCACTTGAACACCATTAGCATTGACAAAATTACAATCAGTCAATAGTAAAAGGCAGCTTTACTTGGAAAGGTTTATGTTTTAATGATCTATTTAATACCATCAAAGAACACCTGCCTATCCCAGATTCTTGGGAAGGATTTGATAGGTGGATAAAAATACCACTCAGTCTGCACATCTGGCTGACTGTTCAACCAATCATAAGTAATAATAGTAAATAATGGGCAACACCAGCTAACGAACAGGCAGCCATGATTCCATTGTTATTTATATAATTGTAACTCTATTTCAGCTGTAGGTTACTGCTCCTTTAAGTTTATGGGGCTTAATAAAAACAAGCACAATCCTATGTTAGGTGTGAGGTAATCAATAAAAATACTAGCATTAGACATAATATTGGAGCTCCTAGATTTAGAAACCTGTAATGTTCATTTTCTACAGTGTGTTGTGCATGCTGATGCCTTGAAGGGTGAAAACTAACATGATAAAGTGATGATTTATTTCCTCTGAGAATAGAATTAAGGAATACTGTGAGAAATGGGTGATGTTACTGGGCTGAAAAAGAAGGATATCTGATTATGGTATCATTGGTAATTTATCACTTTTTCCTTTTGGTAACTTATCCCTCCAAGGCAACATGTATGTGAAAAGGTACTGTATATAAACAGATTTGGAAGCAATTCGTGAACCTTAGTTTCCAACTTTTCACTGGGGCTTCTGAAACATTGTTTTTTTTCTTATTGTTTATCTGCTACCTAAAAAAAGATTACAGCATTATCCTGTCCACTTTTTCTAGCACTATTTTATTCTCCAAGGGACAGCTAAGAAAACCATGGAAAGTAAAAAAAATTAAGAAGAAAAAAGAAAGACCCACTTTATTCAATAGGAAAATACCATTAGATATTTTCAGATCACTTTTTACACTATAAAACTAGGTATATTGGTCTTAAACATATCAAAATATTTAATAGCCTTGGTGGAGCAGTGGGCTAATGCCTCCTTAAGTAACACCAGCTGCCTGCAATTAGTGCAGGTTCGCATCCCACCAGGCTCAAGGTTGACTCAGCCTTCCGTCCTTCCGAGGTAGGTAAAATGAGGACCCAGATTGTTGGGGGCAATTAAGCTGACTTTGTAATAATGCCGCTTGGGGTGTGTGTGAAAGCCCTAATAAGCAGGCATATACATAGAATTAAGGCTACTGCTAAGCTTGTAAGCCGGCCTGAGTCTTCAAAGAAGGGCGGGATATAAATGGAATTAAAAAAATAAATAAATTAAATAGTGTCTATCTGAAATCTGGGGGAAGAAATGGAGGTAGTGACAGATTTTATTTTCCTGGGCTCCAAGATCACTGCAGATGGGGACTGTAGCCAAGAAATTAAAAGACACTTGCTCCTTGGGAGGAAAGCCATGGCAAATCTAGACAGCACACTAAAAAGCAGAGACATCACCCTGTCAACAAAAGTGCGTATAGTCAAGGCTATGGTCTTCCCAGTTGCAATGTATGGCAGTGAAAGTTGGACCATAAGAAAGGCTGAGTGCCAAAGAATTGAGGCCTTTGAACTCTGGTGCTGGAGAAGACTCCTGCGAGCCCCTTGGACTGCAAGACGATCAAACCGGTCAGTCCTAGAGGAGATCAACCCTGACTGCTCTTTAGAAGGCCAGATCCTGAAGTTGAAACTCAAATACTTTGGCCACCTAATGAGAAGGAAGGACTCACTGGAGAAGAGCCTAATGCTGGGAAAGATTGAGGGCAATAGAAGAAGGGGACGACAGAGAATGAGGTGGCTGGATGGAGCCACTGAAGCAGTAGGCATGAGCTTAAATGGACTCCAGAAGATGGTAGAGGATAGGAAGGCCTGGAGAAACGTTGTCCATTGCGTCGTGATGGGTCGGACATGACTTCGCAGCTAACAATAACAACATCTGGAATCTTTTACCGTCCAATTTATTTTCATCCCGTTCTGCTTATATATTGAAACAATATGGCACTTTAATGCTTTCCTATTTCTCTCCATCCATCCATCCATCCATCCAAACATCCATGATTAAACCTAGTAGTTAGGAAAGATAACAACAGCAGATAGATTATAGGAAAGAAGGTAGAACATAAAGAGACATTTCTACCATTGAAACATTTATTTCAGATAATACATATAAAATTGATATTAATTCATTATTCATTCATTCATGTGAATGAATAGATATGCCTCAGTTCTTAAGAATTAAAAGTTTGGACCCAAAGACTGTTAACCAGCTAATTGGCATTGCAACCATGTTCAGAGTGTTCAACTGAATTCCCAGTTATTTTGATATGGAAATGTAACATTTCATCAGTGCAGGAGAAAGCAAAATTAAGTCTTCTGGATGTCCACCTTAGAGAAGTAGAGAACCCAGAGCACTGTTAATCATATTACCTTAGAGGAACTCTTGAGTACAAAATAATAAAAATCATTAATCACACAGCTATCTTAAAGTCAGAAAACTGTGTCATTCAATTTTCATCTATTTTCCATATATGTAATTGACCAACGGGAAAAAACAATCATGAATTGCCTCAGTATGCTTTAATGGAATGTTTTGATCCAAAGAATGTACCTTTCAAAAAATTGGCATAGTTCTATTTATGGTTCAACAGGAATTAATACATTTCTTTACAAATGTGTTTGTGTATTCATAAATCTATAGTTCTGAAGCTAAAATCATGTGGTAAAAGTTAAGAAGCTTTGCCTATTAACATTTTTTTCAAAAATTTGACAGGTCTATTACCAGACTAAAACCATTCAGCTTATATTAAAGGACACGGTTCCTCTTTTTTCTTACTCTGGGGTGTATCTATCTATATATCCACATTTTTCTGTCATATTGGAGTGAGAGACTTTTTCTAGTTAGTAGCTTTTATAATGAGAAATTTTAAGGGTCAGTGGCAAGTGTGAGCAGTGAAGCAACTAAGTTTTTTTTTTTAACTTTTGCCTTTTCAGCTAGCGGTGGATGGAATGAATTTCAGCACACACAATTCATAGTTGCAGATAAGGAGGTCTCAGAGTCTGCCATAAATAACTCTACAGGTCATAGCTTGGAACTGTAAAGTTTCATCTGGAGTAATTTAATATTCTTTGTCATTAATTTGGTGAATTTACTGTATATATTATGATTCTAATATTTCAATTTTTATCTTCTTCTCAGGAAATTTTTAAATCCTTCTTTTTTATATATTTCTCAACAGATGACTTGAATCACCTTCACATTTCAAATGATCATCTTCTAGGAAATCTGTTTAGGATTCTTGCAGCATTTTAAAAATCTTTTCAATAAGAAGCATCTAACTTACAGTTTTACATATATGGAAATGGATAGTTATATATGGATGTAATGAAACTAATGGAAGTAGACATTTCTCTTCCTATAACTGTCCAAAATGAGGGGAAAATGACATAGGGCTTCCTGCTTGAGCAGGGAGTTGGACTAGAAAACTTCCCAAAGTCCTTTCCGACTCTGTTATTTTGTGTTCACGGTTTATTCTAATTACTGTAAACACAGCTATTTATTGAATATTAGCAGGGCTTTTTTCCTCATAGAACGCTCAGAACAGAGTTCCGGCACCTTTTTTGGATGGAACCTTGTAGGGTAGGCAAGGCGGGTTGTATGACATGTGTGAGTTCTGGCACCTTTTTCTTTTACAAAAAAACCCCACTGAATATTAGTAGCAGGATATCTGAATTCATTGATTGATACAATTCAAAGTAGAGTTGAGTGGGAAAATTTAAAGTGAAAATTTATAAAATTGAAAATGAAATCCACAAAAGTGAGGTACATTTACTGAGGGATCCACTATTAGTGTTTGATTTTTATTTTAGAACTGGCAAAGTCCGGGAAGAGAGCCATCTCTTCCATTGCCCTAATCCTATGGAATATTCTCCCCCATAGAGGTGAGGCAGGCCCCCCACTATCCTGGCCTTCCCCAAAGGGTTTAAAGTATGGCTCTAGGTATCTCATGGGAAGCCCAAAGGAATGTGCAGTCATGGGCTTGGTAGTGACATGAGAACCTTCCCGGTCAACCAATTTTTAAGAGGGTTTTAATTATTTTTCCCTCCTTAAAAATATAATTTTATTTCATGCTAGACTGCCTAAATCTTTTTTTGAAATGAAGGATGACTTGGAATTGCGAGATATTTGGTGTGAGAGACACTTGCGGGAAAAGGATTATACTTTTTATTCTGATAGACATCAATCTTTTTCGAGGATTGATTTTATTTTGGTGACTAATGACTTTTTTTTTTGAGGACTAAAAAGGTGAAGATTTGTGCAAGAACTATCTCTGATCATAGTCCAGTTTGGTTAGAGATTGATAAGGAGAAAAGAGATAGGCGCTCGTGGCGCGTAAATGAGAATTTGTTTAGAAATCAGAAAAATGTGGAAGAATGCAAACAGCGGATGAAGGATTTTTTTGTAACTAATATGAACAAAGGTACCTCTATGGATATGGTGTGGGATGCTAGCAAGGCATACATGAGAGGGGTGTTGATATATATGAATAACAGACATAGACGTGTTGTGGAAGCTAGGAGGAAAGAACTGGAGAACGAAATAAAGGAAAAAGAAAAGGCTTTGATTTTGAACTCAGAGGATGTGAAGACTAAGGAGGCTATTAAATTGTTAAGAGGACAATTTGATAAATTAATGGCTGACCAAGTGGCCACCAATCTGTGGTTTGCCAGGCATAATACTTTTTGCAACGCTAATAAACCAGGTAGATGGTTAGCTTATAGATTGAGGAAAAAACAAAGGGCTTCTAATATAGACAAGATTGAGCATAAAGGAAGGGTTGTGTTTCAACAGGACCTTATCAAGGACGCTTTTGTGGATTTTTATTCTAAATTATATGCTAAGGAGAAAATTAATGAAAAAGACATTGATATATATCTGGAAAATGCTAGCATCCCGGTTCTTACGCAAGTACAAAAAGAAGGGATTAATCAACTGATCACAGAAGAAGAAATTTTTACAGCAATTAAGGAATTGAAGGTGGATAAAGCACCAGGTACGGATGGCTTGACTGCGGCCTATTACAAAAATTTACAATTAGAAATGATAAAACCGTTAAAGGAACTGTTCCAGACAATTCAGAGGGGGGGAAAGGTGCCACCGTCTTGGAGAACTGCTTTTATTTCTTTGATTCCGAAGGAAGACCAAGATGCTACTCAAGTTAAAAATTATAGACCGATATCGCTTTTAAACACAGATTACAAGATATTTGCTAAGGTTTTGGCTAATAGACTGATGAGGGTTCTGCAACAGGTGATTCATGGGGATCAAACGGGGTTTATTAGTGGTAGGCAAATGAAAAATAATGTGAGGCATATAGTTGATGTGTTAGAGTTTTTGGAAAGGAACAACCAGATCCCTGCGGCGCTAATTTTTTTAGATGCTGAAAAAGCTTTTGATCAATTGAATTGGAAATTTTTGTTGAAAGTTTTAGAAAAAATGGATTTTGGGGAAAAATTTTTACAACCAATTAGGGCATTATATCAAAAACAAACTGCCCGAATTATAGTTAATAATAGCTTGACAGAAGCATGTAATATTGAGAAGGGCACAAGGCAAGGCTGTCCGTTATCGCCCTTGTTATTTGTGTTGACATTAGAGATATTATTGGTTAAAATTCGGAATTCGGAAAAAATTAAGGGGATTCAAATTGGAGATCAGGACTACAGATTGAGAGCATTCGCAGACGATCTGGTTGTTACAGTGACCCAGCCAGAGAACTCTGTTGTGGACCTGATGGAGATAATAACACAATATGGGAAGGTTTCTGGATTTAAGGTTAATGTACAAAAAACAAAAATTTTGGCCAAAAATATGACATCACCGCAAAAGGCCCTCTTAGAAGGATTAACTGGATTTGAGATTGTTAAAAGGGTTAAGTATCTGGGGGTGATTTTGTCGCCCTCTAATACAAAGCTATATAAAAATAATTATGAAAAGCTATGGGGGAAAATTCAAAAAGAATTGGAGAGTTGGGAAAAATTGCAATTGTCTTTGTTGGGACGGATTGCAGCAGTAAAAATGAATGTCCTGCCTAAATTTTTATTTCTGTTTCAAATGATACCGATTCTTAAGAAAGATTCTAATCTGGAGGAATGGCAGCGAGGTATCAATAAATTTGTGTGGGCAGGGAAAAAACCACGAGTTAAACTTAAGATTATGCAGGATACTCCTGAGAGAGGTGGCCTTAAATTGCCTAATTTTAAATTATATTATGAAGCTGCTGCATTAGTAGGAATAAGTGACTGGATTAATTTGACGCAAGGGAGGTTATTAAATCTTGAGGGCCATGATTTGTTGTTTGGCTGGCATGCATATTTGTTGTATGATAAGAAGGTAGACAATGTGTTTAGGGTGCATATTTTAAGGCAGGCATTGCTGAGAGTTTGGAAGAAGTATAGACATAAGTTAAGTTGCAAGATACCATTGTGGGCAATTCCAAAACACGCAATAGAAAATATACATGCTGGCTTTAAACATGATGGGACTACGTACAAGGAGATCCTCAGTTTGGAAAGAAATGTTTGGTGTTTGAAATCATATAGCCTCTTGCGAGAAGAGAAGGTTGTTCAAAATTGGTTTCAATATACTCAGTTACGGGCCAGGTGGAAAGAAGACCAGAAAAATGGATTTACAATGACTGATGAAAATTTGATAAAGCAAATTAGAAATCAGGGACCAGCACATATCAAACGGATATATCTTGCATTGATAGAGATTGACTCAGAAACAGAGCTTGTTAAGGATTGTATGATAAAATGGGCCCAAAACATCCAGGAAGTTATCACAATGGACACGTGGGAAAAGATTTGGGTGAGGAACGTGAAATTTACTCAAGCTCAAAATCTAAGAGAGAACTTTTACAAAATGTTTTATAGATGGCATTTAGATCCTAAAAAGCTTGCAAGTATGTATCCGAATTATCAGCCTAAATGTTGGAGGTATGGTGATGAAGATGCAACATATTTTCACATATGGTGGACATGTAAGAAGGTTAAGGCTTTTTGGATAAAAGTCTGGTGGAATATGCAGAAGATTTTTAAACAGAGGATAAAGTTTTGTCCGCAACTTTTTTTGTTGGGAATAATTGCAGACGCTACAGTTGTGGACACCAAGTTGATGTTGAACTTAATCACGGCGGCAAGACTTTTGATAGGCCAATATTGGAAGAAAGAGGAACTGCCGACCATAGAAGAGTGGACTTTAAAGGTTTCAGACCTGGCAGAGATGGCGAAGATTTCGGCTTATTTGAAAGATCATTCGCAAGAACGCTATATTATGGAATGGACAAAATGGATTGAGTTTATCCAGAACAAGTATAGGGTTAAGAAGTTTTATGTAGCATTTGAATAAGTCTTCTTTCGTTTTTTTTTCTCTTTTCTTATCTTAGTTTCTTTTTATACATACTCAATATTATTAAGGCTTGTTTTATCCTTTATAAGCTAGAGAGTGATGGTTTTTAGAGTTTATAGTTGTTAGTATATGATTGTTTATGATTGCTTTTTATATATATACCTTGTATTTAGCTCTGGGAAGTCGGGGGGGGAGGGGGGGAGGGGGGGAGGTAGGGGGGAAGGAGGGAGGGGGAAGGGGGGATTTTTAAAGGAAAATTGTATTTTAAAACTTTTCAATAAAAAAAAATATATAATTTTATTTTATTTTTTATGTACCGTTTTATATTTTCATGTTTTTTTAAAATAAATATTTTATTAATTTTCTAGTTTTGCAATCATAAGTACTTAATACATAACATGTTGTCCTGGATCCATTAGTAATTTAGTGGTACATATTAACTTCTTCAATCTAGGCCCAATATTACACCATCCAATGCTTCCCCTCTTCTTCCGGTAGTACACATTTTCCAACATTAGGCAAATACAATTCTTATTGTTAATACATATGCAATTGAATAACAACACCTTTGTTACATTTTCCTAGTAATATCTATAATGTCGGTTTAAAATATCTTTTCTAACCAAAATATATCTAAATTGCATTTGTACTTAATACCCATTTGTTCAATTAATACCCTGTTTTCCCACTTTTTAAAATTTTAATTTCCCATCAGTATTCAAAATGTCTCTATCGCTTATAATTTCTCATAATGTTGTATTTGGGTAACCAAAAGCTTCTGTCAGGACCCACCTCAATCCACATCTTAGGAAATAAGAACTCTTGGATGCAAGTTTAGTCCAAAAGGAAAATGTTTACTAGGATGGAATCGATTGTGGGAATACAAGACGGAATCTGAGAAAAGTTACATTTCAATCCTATATAAACCATTCCCATTCCAGCCCCTCCCCTCATCCATTTGGTCAGGCTGTCGTCAGTTGCTAGGTGTCAGGTCCTTCCATGGGAAAGGGAACTCTCCTTGGTTTTATGGTTATTGCTTTCCTTTTCAGTTGTAAATGAAGATACAATCCAGACCTGTCTGTCCCCCCTCCCTTCCCCAGTAAAACATCCCCTGTTGTTTGAAAATCGCTTTAGTAACCATCCTCTCCCCCCCCTCGGAGAGATGGCAGAATCCCCAGAAATAGCACGTTGTTCTACCTATACAATTATGAAATTTGATATAAATGGATTCTGACATTCGGCTCTCCTTTCAGAAAAAAGATGAGTCCATCTGTGGGGAAAGAAAACATATAAATGTTAGCCTGGTTTGTTTGGATATTCTGTATGAAACCTCTTAAGCAACTTAGGTGCTTTAACATGGAGTTTGTTAACCCACTCATTTTCTGAGGAGGGGAGGTGTTTCCATGCCACTAAATATTGTATCGTTCCATGGTGTTTTCTGGAATCTAAGATTTCTTTCACTTCAAAATGTTGTTCTCCTTCCACCATGATGGGTGGTGGTGGTGGTGGGATTTTTTTCTCGTAGTGGTGATTGTTGTTCTCTCTTTAATAGACTGCAGTGGAAGGTTGGGTGTATTCGTCTAAGATTTTTGGGTAGTTCTAATTCAACTGTTACTGGGTTTATGATTCTTTTAATTGGAAAAGGTCCAATATATTTTGGTCCTAGTTTTTTACAGGGTTGGAGTGATTTCAGGTATTTTGTGGATAAATATACCATCTCTCCTACCCTAAATGGTGTGGGATTGGTTCTTTTTTTGTCTGCCTGTGTCTTGTATGCTTTTCTGGCATCTTCCAATGCTTTCCTAACGATTGGCCATGTATTTTGTAATTGAGCAATCCATTCCTTCAGATCAGGGATAACCGGTTCTTTTGGGGTTAGTTCTGGTATTGGGTTGAAACTCTGGCCTGTAGCTACTTGAAAAGGAGTGTAACCTGTGCTTGAGTGGACTGCATTATTATATGCTACTTCTGCAAAAGGCAGTAGGTCCGTCCAGTCGGACTGCTGAAAATTAATATAGCATCTCAGATATTGTTCAAGTATATTATTAAGTCTTTCAGAAGCTCCGTCTGTCTGAGGATGATGACTAGATGACAGTCCTTGGGTGGTTCCTAAGAGGGATAAAAATTCTTTCCAAAATGCCGACGTAAATTGCACCCCTCTGTCAGATATGATGCGTTGTGGTACCCCGTGCAATCTGTAAATATGCTGTACAAAAAGTTTTGCTAATGCTTTTGCAGTCGGGATTTTTTGGCAAGGTATGAAATGTACTTGCTTAGAGAAAAGATCTGTGACAGTCCAGACTACGGTGTTTCCATTACTTTCTGGCAGTTCTACGATAAAATCCATGGCTATTTCTTTCCATGGGGCTGAGGGGTTTGCCACCGGTTGTAACAGACCTGGCGGTTTCCCTTGCAGTCTTTTGGCCATCGCGCAAATTTGACAGCTACCCACATAGCTTTCTATGTCCTTTTTCATAGATGGCCACCAAAATTGCCTTTTAGTTAAGTGTAAGGTTTTTACAAAGCCAAAGTGTCCTGCTGATTTTGTATCATGGCACAGTTGCATGAAATTGATTCTCTGTGTGGCAGGTATATATAGCTTCTCCCCCACCCACGGCAGTCCATCTTTAATTGTGCACACATGTTTATTTTTCTGGAACCATTCATCACTTTCCAAAGATTTCCTGAATTCTATTCCAGTTTGGCTATCTTGTTGTGATTCAGGGCCAGCCTGTGGGTCCGGCAGCCGGCTCGGATGTCTCGGATGACTCAGACGAGGGGGAGGAGGAGGGTGTTGAAGACGAACTTGCTGATGATGGCTTGGAGGCTTCGCAGAGCCCCCAGCCAGGGCCCTCTTCTCAGCTGCGCGAGCCCGACAGTGCGGATGATGATGACCCACAGCTGGCCCTGTTCAAGGACGCCCGACGCAGGAGGCAGTCAAGCAGGAACAAGCAGAGAAAGGCTGTGGGACTCCTCGGAAGGAGGCACAGGGAGGCCACGCCCTGATCTCTAATAAAAGGAGTGTTTGGGGAAGGGCTGGTTGCTGAAAGCAACCGCTCCGTTTGAGGATCACAGTTCCAGTGTTTTGTTTCTTGTTCTGTTGTTTGTGTAATAAATCTTGGCAGACGCCTTCCAGCCTCAGACGCTCTCCAGCCTCTGCCGTTTGTACAGGGGTTGCCTTTCTGCAAGGCCGGTAGCAGGCTGGTACAGAACAGTTTGCTTTCAGCCTCCCACCCCTACAACTAATTATGGAGCAGCTTCGTGCCGAGAATGCTCAGCTCACTCAGCAACTCACTTTGCTGGCAGCTCAGGTGGCTCAACTGCAAGCACAGATTCATGCTGCACCCCCACCCAGGAGAAAATGCCAAGTTGCAATGCCGGACAAATTTACAGGTAATCCTGAACTGTTTCCTGCATTCCTGGGACAATGCCAGCTTTTTATCAGCGTGAGAGCAGCTGATTTCCCCACTGACCGGGATAAGGTGGGGTTTGTGTTAAGCCTTCTTTCGGGGGATGCAGCTCGTTGGGGCACGCCTCTGCTGGCACAACCTAGCCCTTTGTTGGATAACTTTGTGGGGTTTTGTGACCATATGCGCCTAATGTACGAGGACCCAATTAAGACGCAGACTGCCACCCGACGCCTGAAAGCTCTGAGGCAGGGTCAATGCCCCCTACAGGGCTATATCAGCGATTTCCGGCTGCTTAGCCAGGATTCCGCCTGGAATGAGGCTGCGCTCGTGGATGCCTTCCAGGATGGATTGTCGGAGGAGATGTTGGATAAGCTGGCCCGTGTGGACATTCCCTCAGACTTGAATGGGCTGATCCATCTTTGCCTGCGTATCGATGCCCGGTTGCAGCAGTGAAAGAGTCGCCGTGCCACCCCACAGACCCCTGCCGCCCCTGTTGTGTGTGAGCCCCCAGTCCAAAGGGAGGAGCCAATGGAGCTGGGTGCCGCCAGGTCCCGTCTATCGGTGACGGAAATGGACAGACGACGATCGGGGGGGTTGTGTTTTTACTGTGGGGACCCTGGACATTTGGCTGTTTCTTGCCCAAAGAAGCGTCAGCGGGTATCAGTGACCAAGCCTGCCCCGAGAAAGTCCTCTACTTTGCTGTCGGGAAACGCCGAGCCCGATCTAGACGGTGTGATAGATCGGGCGACCCACAACAACAACACCGAGCGACGCCATTCCGATGGTGCCTGTGAACCTCCACGGCATTTGATTTTGGAGGCACGTCTGATCCTTCCTGGCAAGCCAGAGGGGATTCCAGTCCATGCCTTAATTGACTCTGGGGCCACCACAAACTTTATGGACTCAGCCTTTGTGGCCAAATGGGCTGTTCCCCAATGCCCGGTGGATCCGCCCATGCTAGTGGAGACTATCGATGGTCGAGTGCTCCTGTCCGGGCCTATTACGGCCGCCACGCAACCAGTGTGTATGGCCATCAGTTCCCATGTGGAGGCCATCCAGTTCTACATCACTTCGGATCTGCACTTCCCCGTGGTCTTGGGACTGGCGTGGCTCCGGGCGCATGACCCACGGATCTATTGGTCACAGAACTTGGTCACCTTCCCAAGCTTGCAGTGTGTGGACCATTCCCGCCATATCTGTGCCAGTCAGGTGGAGGGTTCCCCAGGGGTTTCCTTGCCTCCCGAACTGTCCGACTTTGCTGATGTGTTCAGCGAGTCAGAGGCGGATCAATTACCCCCGCAAAGGCCCTACGACTGCTCCATTGATTTAGTCCCTGATGCGCCTCTCCCAGTGGGGCGTTTGTACTCCATGTCGGAGCCCGAGTTGGCTGCATTGCGGGACTTCCTGGAAAAGAATTTGGCTCGCGGTTTCATCCGGCCCTCGTCCTCGCCAGTGTCTGCACCCGTGCTCTTCGTCAAAAAGAAGTCGGGCGAGTTACGGCTTTGCTGTGACTACCGGAAACTCAACGCCATCACGGTGCGCAACCGTTACCCACTGCCCCTCATCCCCGAGCTCTTGGACCGACTCCGGGAGGCTAAGATCTTCACGAAACTGGACCTGCGTGGAGCTTACAACCTCGTCAGGGTTCGGCCGGGTGATGAGTGGAAGACGGCGTTTGGTACTCGCTATGGACATTTTGAGTACACAGTGATGCCGTTTGGCCTGACCAACGCCCCCGCTGTGTTTCAGCATTTTATGAACAACATCTTCTGGGATTTGTTGGACCAGTTTGTCATGATCTACCTGGACGACATCCTGATCTACTCCCCGTCGCGTGAAGTGCATCATCAGCATCTCCGTCAGGTCCTGCAGCGCCTCTGAGAACATCGGCTGTTTGCCAAGTTGGAGAAGTGCCAGTTCTACCAGGTGACCATCGATTTCCTGGGTCACCGCATTTCTCCTGAGGGCATCGCCATGGAGCCGAGTAAAGTTGAGTCGTTGCAGAGTTGGCAACCCCCGCATCGCGTGAAGGATGTTCAGCGACTTCTTGGATTTGCCAACTACTATCGAACATTCATCCCTGGCTTTGCTGCCTTGACAGCCCCCCTCACCCGGCTCCTGCAGAAGAAGACTCGGTTCCAGTGGAACGCACCAGAACAACAGGCGTTCCAGGCTTTGAAGGAAGCCTTCATGAAGGAGCCCATCTTGAAGCATCCTGACCCGCAACGGCCGTTTGTCGTGGAGGCGGACGCCTCCGACATTGCCATTGGGGCCGTGTTACTCCAGGCAACGACGCCCAGCGGTACCCTTTTCCCTTGCGCGTATCACTCTCGGAAATTGAACCCCTCGGAGCGCAACTATACCATCTGGGAGAAGGAGCTGCTGGCCATCAAGGCGGCGTTCGAGGCTTGGAGACATCATCTGGAGGGGGCGCGGCATCAAATCGAGGTCCGGACGGACCATAAGAATCTGGAAAGCCTGCAGACCGCTCGGAATTTGAACCAACGCCAGATCCGGTGGTCCCTTTTCTTTGCGAGGTTTGACTTCCGGGTTTGGTACATACCAAGCGGGCACAATCAGAGAGCGGATGTTCTGTCCAGGAAGCCCGAATATACCCGAGTGGAAGACAAGCTTCTGCCCAGGACAGTGATCCCCGTCGAGTCTTTTGCTGCGGTGCGGGAGCCGGTTGATATACGGGCTCGGATCCGGGAGGCGCAGCAGCAGGAGGCGTGGGTGGCTCAGCGGAAGGAGGAGGTGGGGCCAGACTCGCCTTGGACGGTCACGGATGGACTCTTGTATTATCGTGACCGGCTCTATGTTCCGGGAGGGCCACTCAGGGGACTCGTCCTCAGCCAGTGTCATGATAACCCGGCAGCGGGGCATTTTGGCCTGTTCAAGACTCTGAACCTGGTCTCCCGTACCTTCTGGTGGCCCCGAGTCCGACACGACGTCCAGTCTTATGTCACCTCCTGCATCCCATGCAGGCAGGCCAAGTCAGCGACAGGGGCCCCGCCTGGATTACTGCAGCCTTTGCCAACACCCAAGAGACCCTGGGGGGCTGTGTCCATGGACTTTCTGACGGATTTACCCCCATCCTCCAGCTTCACGACAGTGTTTGTGGTGGTGGACATGCTGACCAAGATGGCGCACTTCATCCCCTGTCGCGGCTTACCGTCAGCTCGCGCCACTAGTCGCATGTTCATCCAACAGGTGTTTCGGCTGCACGGCCTCCCCGATAGAGTCGTCTCCGATAGGGGGGCCCAGTTTACAGCCCGCTTCTGGCAGGAGTTGATGCGTGCGTTGGACATTAAGGTTTGCCTCTCGTCCGCGCATCATCCTCAAACTGACGGGGGAACCGAGAAGGTCATCGGTATCCTGGAGCAGTATCTGCGCTGCTACATCAACCTGCAGCAGGACAATTGGGTGGACTATCTGGCCATAGCCGAGTTTGCCTTTAACAACTCGCAGCACACCTCCACGCAGATGACACCGTTCTTGGCCAATGTGGGTTATCACCCCCGGTTTTTCCCCCTTTCTCCCGTGGACTCACCGGAGCCGGCAGCGAACGACTTCATGGCAGAGTTACAGGCGATCCAACGATTGGTGCGACGGCAGCTGGAGAAGGCCAAGGCCGACTACAAGAGGTTTGCCGATCGGTCGAGACGGGATACGCCTCCACTATCGGTGGGGGATCGGGTCTGGCTGTCCACCAGGAACCTATTGTCCACACGGCCGGTGAGGAAGCTAGATCACCGATATTTAGGACCGTTCCCAGTCGAGGCTGTCATCAATCCGGTCGCCTATCGTTTAACTCTGCCACGTTCCCTGCGCGTGCACCCCGTCTTCCATCGGTCCCTGTTGGTCCCCGAACAACCGGCTTGTCCACTCCGCCAAGCGGAACCTCCCCCATCAGGACCTCGTGATGGAGGCAGCACCCCTGAGTACGAGGTCGCCAGCATCAGGGATTCCCGTTGGCTGAAAGGTCGTTTCCAGTACCTGATCGAGTGGAAAGGATACGGACCGGAGGACTTCACCTGGGAAGACGCGACCGCCGTTCATGCCCCTGCGTTGGTGACTGCTTTTCACGAACAATTCCCATCCCGACCGCATCCGGATCGGCAGACCGGGGCCCTGCGGTGCGGGATAGTGTTGTGATTCAGGGCCAGCCTGTGGGTCCGGCAGCCGGCTCGGATGTCTCGGATGACTCAGACGAGGGGGAGGAGGAGGGTGTTGAAGACGAACTTGCTGATGATGGCTTGGAGGCTTTGCAGAGCCCCCAGCCAGGGCCCTCTTCTCAGCTGCGCGAGCCCGACAGTGCGGATGATGATGACCCACAGCTGGCCCTGTTCAAGGACGCCCGACGCAGGAGGCAGTCAAGCAGGAACAAGCAGAGAAAGGCTGTGGGACTCCTCGGAAGGAGGCACAGGGAGGCCACGCCCTGATCTCTAATAAAAGGAGTGTTTGGGGAAGGGCTGGTTGCTGAAAGCAACCGCTCCGTTTGAGGATCACAGTTCCAGTGTTTTGTTTCTTGTTCTGTTGTTTGTGTAATAAATCTTGGCAGACGCCTTCCAGCCTCAGACGCTCTCCAGCCTCTGCCGTTTGTACAGGGGTTGCCTTTCTGCAAGGCCGGTAGCAGGCTGGTACAGAACATATCTACCTTCGGCTTCATTTTTTCTTGTGCCCTGGTGGTGACTGGTGCTGCCAGTTGTTGTTCCGGTACAAGTGGTTTAAAGTCAGTAACTCTTGTGCTGTTATATTGGGGCATGCGGGATAATGCATCTGCCAGGAAGTTCTTTCCCCCCGGTAAGTGTTTGAGAGTGAAATTGAATTGGTGAAAGTGTTGGGACCAGCGGGCTTGCTTAGGAGTGAGCTTCCTGGGCGTTTTTAGTGCTTCCAAATTTTTGTGGTCTGTCCAGACCTGGAAAGGTATTTTATTTCCTTCTAAAAATTGGCGCCATGTTAGTAATGCCCACCTCAACGAGAATGCCTCTTTTTCCCATATTGGCCAGTGTTGTTCTGTTTCTGTGAGTTTTCTGGATGTGTATGCGCATGGTTGCAATGTCCCCCCATCATTTTCTTGTAATAGTACGGCTCCTACCGCTACATCACTCGCATCTGCCTGTATTACAAAAGGTTTGTCGGGATCTGGGTGTTTTAGGACAGGTTCAGCAGAAAAAAGTCTCTTTAGCCTCTCAAATGCTGCTTGACATTGCATTGACCATTTCAGAGGCTGGCTGGGTTTCACGGGTGACCCCCCCTTCGTTTTCAACAAATTTGTGAGGGGCATGGCTATTTGGCCAAATGCGGGGATGAATTGGCGGTAGAAGTTTGCAAACCCCAGGAAACTTTGCAATTGCTTCCGTGTGCGGGGGGGGGGTGCCCACTCTAGTACTGCCCTGACCTTCTCAGGGTCCATTTCGATGCCCTCTGGAGATATGCGATATCCCAGGTAGTCGATTTTTTCCTGATGGAATTCACACTTCGATAATTTAGCATATAAGTGGGCAGCTCGCAACTTCTTCAGGACTGCTCTGACTAGTTTGATATGTTCCTCTTTGGTTTCTGTGAAGATAAGGATGTCATCGAGGTAAACCAGGACCCCCTTATATAGGTGCTCTCTCAGCACGTCATTAATTAATTGCATAAAGACTGCGGGGGCCCCTTGCAGTCCGAATGGCAATACTTTGAATTGATAGCACCCCATTGGGCAGTTGAATGCAGTCTTCCATTCGTCTCCTTCCTTAATCCTAATACGGTAGTATGCTTCCCTCAGGTCTAGTTTGGTAAAAATCTTTCCTTTCGATAGGTGGGATAACATATCCTTCATTAGGGGAAGGGGGTACAGATTACATTCACTAATTGTGTTCAAATTTCTATAGTCCACAACCAAACGAAAGGACCCATCCTTCTTCTCCCTGAACAGAACCGGGGCGGCCACTTTGGGTTTGGCAGGCTCAATAAATCCTCTTTCTAAGTTTTTCTTTATGAATCTCTCCATTTCTGCCATTTCCCTTGGGCTCATGGCATACATCCTGGGTTTTGGGAGTTTTGCCCCAGGTTTGAATTCTATGGTGCAGTCTGTGGGGCGGTGGGGGGGAAGCTCATCTGCTCTTTCCTCACTGAAAACCTCAGTCAGGTCCCTGTATTCCTCTGGTATCTCTGGTAATCCCTTCTCTTTCCCCACTGCTGCTGTCTCCTCCCTCTGGGTTGGGGGGGTGCTTTTGGAGTCTAAGTTCTTCTGCCCCCCCTTTGGAAAATTGAGTTCTGCTGTCCTCCAGTTTATCCCGGGGTTCCATTTCTTCAGCCATTCCAGTCCTAGGATCATTGGGCATTCCATGCCTGGGGCCACTATAAACGTTATGTCCTCCTCATGGGGCCCCAGTGATAGGTGGATTGGTAAAGTGGCTAGGGTGGCTGGTCCTTCCCCTGCTATTGTCCCATCTAATTGACTAAAAGAGATTGGTTGTTTTAGCCTCCTCACTGGGATGCTCAATCTCTCCACCAGCGTTGGGCTGATAAGGCAGCGGATGCACCCAGAGTCTATCAGAGCTTTTATTTTGGCTGCTTCAGGCATAGGGGAAGCTAATATAGTCACTGTCTTAAGTATGGGTGGAAGGGGTCCACTTACCAATGGTTCTCCCTCTGAGCTGTCTTCCGAGTTGTCCACCGTCCCTGCGGTGCAGGCCGGAGTCCAGTCCCAGTTCCTGGCAGGAATTGTGGACTCTACAGCCTCTGTCCCCTTCATGGAAGATTCTTTTGTGTTGCCTTGGGGCTTCCCCGGCTTCTTGGAGGATGATGCCTCTGGTTTTCGTGGGGGGGGCTTTTGAACGACATTCTGCAGCACGGTGGCCCTCTCTCCCGCAGTTGAAGCAACTTGTTGATTTTTTGGCTGTGGCTGGTGGTTTTTCCCCCTCGCGTGTTTGCTCGGGTGGCAGGCGGCCCCATGGTTTTCCTCTGCGGTGTCTCTTCAGTAGGTCTATTTCTACTTCCTCCGCCAGGATGTACCAGTCGTCGAGGTGGGGTGGGTCTCCTCGAGGCAGGCAAGCATCATACAAGTCGTAGTTCAGACCATCTTTGAAGTGGCTAAGGAGGATGTCTTCTGGCCAGTTCAGCTTGCTGGCAATGGCTCGGAATTCTTGGGTATAATCAGCCACTGCTCGCCTGCCCTGCCTCACCGTTTTGATTCTCTCCCAGGCCTTACGGTCAGCCAAAGGATCCTTGAACCGTTGCCTCAAAGATGACATGAATCGGTTGAAGTCGTTGAGTTCTGGGGCGTTGGAGTCATGCAAGTTCACCACCCAGTCTGCAGCCGTCCCGTCCAGGGCAGATTGCACAATTCGGATGCGTGTTTTGTCACTGGGGATGTCCCATCCGTACTCTTCCATGTAGCTGAGGACTTGGGTTAGGAAAAATCCCAGTCGTGATGGCTCCCCCTTGAATTTGACTTCCAGGGGCGGGAGTCTTTGGCTGGAGCATTGTCTGCGCCGTGGCCGGTATCGCTCCTCATCCTGGTCCCCATCTGTGGTTCTGGGGGGGGTGGGTACTGCTGAGGCAGCAATTCCTGTTCCATTGGATGGCCCTGGGGTTTCAGGTGTTGGATCCCCTCCGTTACCTTTCCAGTTGCGTCCCCAGGCGCTGCCTCGGTTGCGATTTTCAGCTCTCTCCTCCCTCAGTGAACTCAGGGTTGCTTTCATCAGATCAATGGCCTTTTCCAGGATCCGCTCCTCCTTGCTGGCGTACAGGGAACTCTCCATCTCTTGCCTCCATTCCGGTTGGTGGTTACTACGCCTCAGGGTCGTTTCTCCAGAAGCCTTTTCCCACTCACTTTTCCTTCCAACGCCCATCGACCACTGGGGTTTTCGGTCGTAGTGCTCCACCGCTTCTTCCCCGGGGGAATATGCTGCTTCAGCTTCCCATTGTCTCTGGGATTCCATTTGGGGGGAAGACTCCCCCTCCATGGGGCTTCCCTCCTCTCTTGCTTCGTCGCCAGACATTTTATTTGTTGCAAAGTCCCCCGGTAAGGTTTTCCCTTCCAGGTTGACTCTTAAAGCAGATTCCGTCTACTGTCAGGACCCACCTCAATCCACATCTTAGGAAATAAGAACTCTTGGATGCAAGTTTAGTCCAAAAGGAAAATGTTTACTAGGATGGAATCGATTGTGGGAATACAAGACGGAATCTGAGAAAAGTTACATTTCAATCCTATATAAACCATTCCCATTCCAGCCCCTCCCCTCATCCATTTGGTCAGGCTGTCGTCAGTTGCTAGGTGTCAGGTCCTTCCATGGGAAAGGGAACTCTCCTTGGTTTTATGGTTATTGCTTTCCTTTTCAGTTGTAAATGAAGATACAATCCAGACCTGTCTGTCCCCCCTCCCTTCCCCAGTAAAACATCCCCTGTTGTTTGAAAATCGCTTTAGTAACCATCCTCTCCCCCCCCCTCGGAGAGATGGCAGAATCCCCAGAAATAGCACGTTGTTCTACCTATACAATTATGAAATGTGATATAAATGGATTCTGACAGCTTCCCTTATTCAAACCCTCTTAGCATTTTCATATTTCCCTTCTCACACCAAAGTATAATATTCTAGCTGTAAATCCTATCTTTCTACTTATAATAATACTATTTCTAACAATTATCTATTCTCAACCATGTTCAAACATCTGATTAATAGTATAATATCCCATCTAATGGGTCAAAATCTCTATTTTCTTCAGTCTAGCTTTCTTCCTTTGCCAACTAACTTTCCAAGTCAATGCATTTGAATCATCAAGTAATTCTTCATCTATTTTTGTGTATATTTTTGACTAAAGTATATTTTTGACTAAAGTATTTTTGGAAGGATGCTCAGCTCATTGATATTCATATCCCTCCTCCAATTTCCCACAATTCTCCTAACAGCTCTATCTTCCATTCAATCAGCTCTTCTTTCTTTCTTTTTTTAAAGTATATTTTATTTATTTTGTAACATAAACACCTTAATATTTTGTAAACAGTGTGTTGTCTGGGCTTATATTTACAAAGTAATCATGAACAATCAGTTTTTATATTCCAAAGTCCACATAATAGCTTTGCTTGATTTCCTCTTTTTCCAATAATATTCTCTTTGCCAACCTTGAATTAATACAATTCTTACTAATTCAAAAGGTAACAATTTAAATATATTTTTTCTGTAATTTCTACCAATAATAATCACATTAACATCATGCTTCTTTTCTGTCTAGTATATCTTGGTTGACTCCTCATGAATCCTGTTTACAATTCTTATTTAAATTTCTTTTCCCTACAATGTTAAAAACATTCTTACTGGCTAAAAAAATTTCTCAAGGTTAATTACATTTAAGTATTTAAGTCCATTTTCATATATTAAAAAGTAAATGAAAAAAGACACCAAAGAAAAAGAAAGAAAAGAATAGAGAGAGAAGAAAAAAGAGGAAAAAGGAAGAAAAGAATAAAAAAATAATATACTACTTAAAATACATATCCATCTTAAACTAGTATACACTTATTTCCAACTTTTTAATGTTCTTTTTACCCATAATTAAACCTATGTTTAATCTTTAGATGTTCCATTTAATAAATCCAATCATCTAATCTTTTAACTCTATTCAAAACATTTTAGTTATCTATTAATTTTTTTTAAGATCAATTACACTTAAATATCTAAAACTTTTCCTTTATATTAACCATCCCAAACATTTTTATATTTCCCCATATCAAAAAATAAACTGAAAAAAGAGAAAAAGGGGAAAAAATACTATCTTACTTGGGGTATTCATCCTTCTTAAACTAAAATCTTTCTATTTCTTCAACCATATTCAAACAAGTGTTTAATTTCTAAGTATTCCCTCTGATATGCCCTATCATCTAATTCCTCAATTCTCACTTTAGCCCTTTCCTTTTGCCAAACATCTTTCCCAATCCGTCTGTTCTGTTGAATAGTCTTTCCATAATCTTGTTGATGTTGTTGTAAGTATAAGAGGCAAATCAAACATCATGTCTTTGTATAAAGATTTTGCCCCTTCATATTCATTGAAGATTTATCTCATCATCTCTTGTCTCCCCATTTCTTTTTTTTTTTATTAAAGAGTTTTACAAAAACAAAGTTTTACAATATATCCCCAAATCCCTCCCACCCCAAACCCACCCACTTCCCAGAGCTAAATACAGGATTATAGTTACAATAATCATATTCTAAATAAAAATTATGCATAATATACAATTAACCAAATTCATAATGTGCTTTAACTCCCCTTTAACATAACTACAAACAAAGTACCAATAACAATATCCCACTAAAATCTACTCTTAAGCTAAATGGAACTTTTTAGTCCCATATTTGTTCTGAATATAATTTATCCATCTCCTCCAAACTGAAATATATCTTTCCTGTGAATGATCTTTCAAATAAGCAGAAATCTTAGACATTTCTGCAAGATTCGAAACTTTAAACACCCATTCTTCTATAGTGGGCAAACTATCCTTCTTCCAATATTGTCCCACCAGTAACCGTGCTGCTGTTATCATGTTCAACATCAAGTTAGTCTCCCCATTTCTTATAGTACTCCCAATAGCTCCGCAATCCCTCTTGTCAAATCTTTTTTTCTTGTCCTCAGATTTATTTTGTGGTCTTAGAATTTTCTTTTCCACGTCCAGTGTTCCTTGTAAGTTCTTCTCCACTTGAATCTCTGTCTCTAAATTTCTTTCCAGTAATTTATATTCATGCTTTACATGATCTCTCTTTTTTTTGTTTTCTGATCATTTATTTGTTGTGACATTAAATTAAAGATGCACTCATTTAACTTTTCAAATTCAGTTTTAATTCCATCATGGTTTGAAATTAGTGTCATTTGTAGTTGTTGTAACATAATATACATTTCCTCCTGGGAAGTATTTATTTTTTCTTGGTACATTCTTTCTGCAGACCTCTGATGTTCCATAATGACCAAAAATCCTTTCTCTGTCAATCGCTTTAAAGTCACAGTTTAAAAAGTATTTATAGTCCAGGAAGGTCATTGTTTTCTAAGTTTTATAGTTTTCACTTTGTCCACAGTGTTCTTTTTTATTATTACAGGTGTTCTTTGTTTAGTTAAGGCTTTGAAGGTCACAATATCAGGTTTGTTTTTTTCTGGACTTTATACTTAGGGCAGTATCCACCAATAAATGTCAATTTTCAAAACTATGAATAATGTTGTTACACATTGTGAGAGGTTGGATTGTCACTTTGACAACAGAGCCCTCGGCTAGCATGGGTTGTCCATCAAAAAACAAACTTAAGAGCTAATATGGGAAAATAAAATATTTTGTTTAAAAATAGAATATTAGATGCAATTTAAAATGTATAAGATGCAGTGCTTTTTTGTAAAAGAAAAAGGTGCCGGAACTCACACATGTTATACAACCCCGCCTTGCAAGGTTCCATCCAAAAAAGGTGCCGGAACTCCGTTCTGAGCATTCAATGAGAAAAAAAAAACCCTGATAAGATGTAAAATGTGGAATAAGCAATCCAATAAGTATTTTTTTCTTTTGTATTGAAGGTTAAATATGATTCTTTTAAGTGTACAAGTGCTTCCAAAAATGTATAAAGTTTGACAACACCATCCCATTTATTACTCTGACATTTAAGTAGTCTAACTGTCCTTAAGAGATAAAGAGCCATATGCTCTTATCAGTGAGACAATAATCAATTTCTTGAGTAACAGGGAATATTCTTCACTGTCCACCAGGAAACTATTTACATTTCTGGATTATTCGTGTGTGTGTGTGTGTGTGTGTGTGTGTGTGTATTAATTTACATCCAAAATACACAAATAGCAAACTACAGTACAATAGACTCTGAAAATTCGCATTTGATAAAAGTTTAATAAATAAAATCAACCACAAATATTATATAAAGTATTTAAAATTGAAACTTCTTGATGTCTTATTAAAAACTTGTTTTTATAGCCACAGCTAAAAATGTGCATTTGTCACTGTAATTTTAGGATTTTTATCTCTGAGAGAAATTTTAACATATTCAGAAATGTCTCTTTCTGGCCTTGATTTTACAATAGGCTAGATAGAAGATTTTTGTAAAAGTCACAATACAATAAAATATGATCCACCATTTCAAATTCATTAGCATTAGAGCAGGGGAGTCAAAATGCCGGCCCACGGACCGGACACATCACATGGAAGCCGCACCCACCCCATTGCTGACAATGGCAAAACTGTCCCGATACGTTGTGCAACATCACATGACGTCGTGACTTTGACATGTCTGCATTAGAGGGACCCCATCTTTGGCAGACGGGAATCTTTTCAAACTTAGCATATATATTTGATTGCAAAATATTTAACATGAGGGTTTTTTTTTCAAAACACTGTTCTATATTTGCTTGAATGCAGATGGTCTTTGACTTACAACCATAATTGAGCCTGAAATTTCTGTTGCTAAGTGAGACCTCTGTTAAATTAATTATTCCCCATTGTATAAATGTTTCTTGCAACATTTGTTAAGTAAATCATGGCAGTTGTTAAGTTACAAACATGGTTGCTAAGTGAACCTGGCTTCCCCATTGACTTTGCTTGTCAGAAAGTCACAAAAAGTGGTCACATGACCCCAGGACACTGCAACCATCATAAATATGAACCAGTTGTTAAGCATCCAAATTTTGTTTTAATAATAATAATAATAATAATAATAATAATAATAATAATAATAATAATAATAATAATAATAATAATAATAATAATAATAATAATAATAATAATAATAATAATAATAAGAAGAAGAAGAAGAAGAAGAAGAAGAAGAAGAAGAAGAAGAAGAAGAAGAAGAAGAAGAAGAAGAAGAAGAAGTAGTTGGAAGGGACCTTGGAGGTCATCTAGTCCAACCCCCTGCTCAGGCAGGAAACCCTATACCATGTGACAATGAGGATGCTGCAATGGTTGTAAGTGTGAAAAACAATCATAAGTCACTATTTCATTGCTGTTGTAACTTTGAACAGTTGCTAATTGAATTGTTGTAAGTCAAGGACTACCTGTATAAAATTGCTAAGGTATGTAGGGATCTGTACAGTATTCTTGTAATTTATTCCCAAAGTTACAATACAATAAAATGCTGGTGTCAAAGCCCTGGAAAATAAATCAGGACTATTAGCAATCTCACAAATATTTAGGGTCACCTGTTAAACTACATGGCTATATAAGAATCATTTGGGATTTTCCATAACTCTCCTGCCTTATTTTGATAAAAACAGCAACATATATTTCAAACTAAAATTCAACAATATTTAGTCAAGATTTTGCTTTCAAAGGGCATTTTCTGCTGTTCAGGAAAATATACAATATACAATTAAAAGAGTTCTCAAATTTTCTCTGCAGTTGGCTTATGTTATTATAATCTAAATTGGGGTTCCATGTATAATATGAGATGTATTTCTGCATTAAATACTTGTTGCTACAGGAACAAATGTCTCCTGTTTTCAATAAACATATTGAAGTAAGACCATGGTAGTAGTGATGGTGATTATGCTTAATACTGGCTTGCAGTGATGTTGCCAGGACAGAACATGGCTAATAAAATATTCATGCAGTTGAAATTCTCAACTTGTGTTATTTTATAATGTTGTTTTTTTTTCCAGTTATACTCACAAAAACTAAAAATAGTTGATTTCTAGTTAATTATCTTGACAATATGTGCTTCAAGATGGTATTTTAAATCCACTCTAGTATGTGAATGAACAATAAGCATCATTTGCATATGACAAAAGGCATATTTTCCTTTTGATTAACAAAGAACAGTCAGTCATCAACCTGAAGTAATAAACTCTCTAAATCATTGGCAAAGTTCTTTAATAGTGTTGGGAGCAGAATGCAACTTTGTATCACACCCTTATTGACCACTATGTGGACTTTAATAACCCTTTTCTATTGTATCTAATCTGCATTATACTCTTTTGTTTCAATACCTGTATTAAATACTGTATGTAAGACACAAGTAAGAAAGGTATTTTTTTATTATTTATTCCAGAATTTGGTTATATTAATAGAACCAAGGGCACCCTTAAAATATATAAACGCAGCAAATAATTTGTCTTTAAGGACAATAAAATATTTTCCTGCCAATAGACTAATATGAAACACTAATCAGTTGTTAATCTGTCTTTTCAAAAAGCCAGCCAGAACATTTTTTGAACCAACTATTCCTTGAGGTAGGAGATTAAAGAGGGCCAGTAATAATGGGCCCCACCAGCCTGCGTTTAAGAAGCTTGATGGATATGTGAGCCTTGGTAGAGCAGTGGGCTAATGCCTCCTTAAGTAACACCAGCTGCCTGCAATTAGTGCAGGTTCGCATCCCACCAGGCTCAAGGTTGACTCAGCCTTCCATCCTTCAGAGGTAGGTAAAATGAGGACCCAGATTGTTGGGGGCAATTAAGCTGACTTTGTAATAATGCCGCTTGGGGGGGGGGGGCGAAAGCCCTAATAAGCAGGCATATACATAGAATGAAGGCTATTGCTAAGCACATTGGTTTGTGCTTAAATTGTAAGCCGCCCTGAGTCTTTGGAGAAGGGCGGGATATAAATGGGATTAAAAATAAATAAAATAAAATAAAATAAATAAAATCTTAACTGGCAGTGTCGCCAGATTTTAATTTTGAAATAAAGTCACATTTTTTCCCCTCAGACAATGCTTCTCACTGTGGAATGGAAAGGAGCTTGGATCTGATGTTTTTACAATAGACTAGTTCTGTTCCATGAACATTGATTTAATTTTTTTTTCTTCAAAAGTATATCTGAATCTGGCAATTAAGGAGAAATGAAAGCCATGGAAATTAAAAGATATTTAACATCTTTATTGAAAGAAGCTTTTATTAATAAGGACAGGAGTCTTTCTGTGCTTTCTGTTTCTTCTGACATATTAGTATCTTATAGAGAACAGCTGGAAATTATATTTATATTGGCTTTTACCTAGCTTTAGATAATACATCAATGAAGCACTGGTAAAATCTTTTATCACTTCTTAAAGACAACCACAGTGTGCTGTACATGGCTTCAACTTTGGAGGATATTTAGCTGCAGTGGGTCAGATTGTTGAAGTTCACCCAATGGTGGGTGACACCAAAGCTGTATGAGGCTGGTGGTTTTGCAGGTGCTGCATTGATTTCCAGTAATTTTCCAAGTACAATTCATAAATGCTGATTGAAATTGGTAAAGAATTGGTGTAAAATGTTGTAAACACATACAGTTGTGTGAAAAAGAAAATATACTTTCTTTGAATTCTATGGTTTTACGTATCAGGACATACAGTAGTAAGTGATGACATGGTGTATTATGTCATGTGTTGTTGTTCCTCTGAGACTGTATTTACCTACTTTTAAGAACTCCTAATGATTTTTTTACTATGTTCCTATATGTAAAACTACATAACTCAAAGAGGGTGTACTTTCTTTTTTCATATGGCTGTAATTTGGGTGTCATTTGGATGTTTCACTACATTTCACTTGCCAGATGTTTCCTCTTTTAAAACCTCATATGGCTGTTTGATCTGTTTGGCAAATTGGTTCAGTATAACTTTTGTTTAGCATTAGGTTTTGGATTAAATCTAGGATTCTCTACAGAACACAATGTGTATTTGGTTTGTTTGAACAATTATTCATATGATATCACATTAAATTACATTTAAAGCAGAAAGAGACTTAAAAAGGAGCTGTAACCTAGGAAGATGATTACAGAATTATCTTCTTGTGTGCAGTATTGTTCAGCTTTTCAGCTAAGTACAAAAGAAGCTGACTTGTTACACCAAATTAGAAAGCCAAAGTCAGACTTTTGATCATTGTCACCAGTACATCCACAACTTCATTTATAAAAAAATGAGACTGAGAAAAGAGCCATGCAGGGAGTGAAAAGAACACCCAATAATGTATGTTCTTCCATTATTAGATGAAAACCTGTTTCTGGGTGATCTGACTTGCCTGGAAGCTGCTTTAATAATGTCTTAAAGCACTAGAAGCAATCTTTAAGCACATTCTCACTATATAAAGTAGGTTTTACCCCCAATAAATTGTAGGCAGTCTTAGAGGCATTCTGTTTCTAGAACATATTTTCATTCACCTTCCAAATTTTCATAAATCCTAAACAAATTGTCTTAGAATATTTAAGTTTTGTAGATTAGGTTATATTTGAATGCTTACTATTCTAGCATCATAGCCAGAAAAAACAGTGTTATTCTTCCCATTCATATTTCAATTTATTTATTGCTATTTAGAAATTGGTACTATACAGTAATATCCACAATGGTCCTAAATGTGGAAGAAAGCTTTGTTATTTTCCTGAGCAGCCAGTGTAACTATGTCTTCTAGTGTCATAAGAAGTGCTTAAGGAAAATCACATTTCGCTTTTATAAAAGCATGTAGCATAATAAAATGAAGCAAAACATCACTTTGTCCATTATAAAAACTAAAACTCTCATCATTTCAGGCTACAGCTCTATGGAAGTATAAATTGGGGAACAGAGAGAAAAAATTACATATATATATGCAGTTTGTTATATGAAAATGCAAATATCTTTCTAATTTAAATATTTCAAAGTGTAGTGTGGTCAACTGTTCTTTATAATAGATGTTCATAATTAAGTGTGCTTACTGACTATATATAATGAAAATGTCTTACCTCCCCCCTCCTTAACATGTGAAATATTGTTTTCCAATTATAATTTTAAAATATGGCATCTGAATAAATATATCTGTAATCTAGTAGTTGCTTTTAGAAGCAATAAAATGGTTCACTCTTTGAAAAAATGTAAAGCAATAAGCCTCTTTATATACTATGCATTATGATATCTTTTATAAAGCTGTTTAAATGGTGACATAAAGAACATTAAGAACCTCAAGTAATCCATATAATAGCCTCATTAAATGAACTATTTATCTGCATTTAGTCTTCTATAGCCATTTATCTGTTTCAGTATTCGTTGTTATAATAGTGCAGAAACATTTGAATTTTCCACATGATTGTTTGGTTCTGGTCAATGACTGACTACATGGAATATTTTGTCATGGGAGGAAATATGCAGCAGCACAAAACATAATCATGCAAATGCTATGATTACACATCTTGATTATCAAGATGTCTAATATAAGTAACTTATGACATTGGCATGATTATATAATTATGTACATGTCAGTGTTTCTTCAATTACCCTTGCTTCTGCCATAGACTCCCATGACATCTATGGCAACATTTCTTTATTCATCTCTGAATTTTCCACTGAATAGTGTGGATTTAAAGTGTTTGAAAAATGTCACCTTCTACTGCCAAAATATGCCATAGTTATACCTTATTAGGAACAGTAATTTATATTACAGTATTAAAAGAATGAGGAAGTTGGAAGTTTTGTAGATGTTAGAAATGATTAAAAAAAATTGCCCAGTTAAATAACTATAGTTACCAATACCACTTTAAGTAATGAAGTGATATTAAATAATTAACATTAGCATATTCTTCAGCTACGCTTTGCTGATTCTGTTGTTCGGCGAATGGATAGTTCCCAGAGGTAAAAAAGAACATGCAGTCAGCTAAGAATATGTATTTTTTTTTCTGAACAAGAGTTGCTAGGATTACAAAATAAGATGCCCAGTATCTTCAGTACCTATAAGCAGGGCTTTTTTTCTCATAGAATGCTCAGAATGGTGTTCCGGCACCTTTTTTTGTAAAAAAAAAATCCCTCTGAAAGCCTATTGCAGGGCTAGGCAATCTTGGCCCTTTTTATGACTCGTGTACTTCAACTCCCAGAGATCCTGAGCCAGCCATTCTGAGGGGAAAGGGAGAGGTTTCCAAGCTGAACCATGCTGGCTCAGGAATTCTGGGAGTTGAAGTCCTTGAGTCATAAAAGAGCATCCACTAGAGGAGGACATTAAAATTATTTACAGGGTTACTTCTTTAGGAACTAAACTTTTAGAATCTAAAACAGCTAATTCAAAAAAGCCAACAGGAAAGAACCTCACATTTTTCATCTGCTTCTGTCTTTTGGAAGGTAAAATTAGATAACAAAATAATCTATTCCCTATGTTAACATCTCTGCAATGAAATCAAAGCAACAGGAAAGAAATGAGAAACATTTTTCTCAATGCAATTTGTCTAATTTAGCTGATGCTAGGAAAAAATAGTATCTTTTGTAGGTACTCTTGAAAACTATTTTGAATCTAACCATTTATTACAACTAAACCACTTTAAATTAAACAATTCTTAAGAATGAAATATTCTTAATTTGGACTTTACTTTTACTGTTTGGACTGTTGTGTGTTTTGAAAAATAGCTTCAGTCTTTAAATAATTAACCTAGTATATACATAACAATATATGATGTTTTCCATGGTGAGCTTAACATCAATAACATTTATTAAAAAGGCTAAAATAATTTCTGGTGGTATTATCTGTACATTAAAATTTTGTTTAGTCACAATCTTTCACTTTTCACATTCTGGAAAAGCAGTGGCCATGTATCCTAGCAAAAGATGTTACATATGTGCATAAGCGTAATCAGTAGCATATGCCTTTTAAAAAATATCAAACATGCAAAGAAACAAAAATAAGTCCAAAATATCTCTATTACATCCAGAAATGCCAACTTTGCAACCAATATTTCTAATCCATAACTATGGCACCCTAAGGATACCTGCATACATGCAAATGTTTCTCTGGGATCAGTAATGCAGCAGGGATTGCTTTTTCCTTCCAGTAACAGATTGCTGGGAAATACCAAACATGGCCTTAAGAATTCCAATGTTTGTTACAATTTTTTCTGGATGTGGTTGGAAAGAGGCCTAGAAATGCCAGCAGAAATACATCACACTTGCTGAACATGCACACGCAACTAATTACAATCTTTAATTATATGTGATATATCCAGGGCTTTTTTTTCCCATAGAACGCTCAGAATGGTGTTCCAGCACCTTTTTTTGCACACACACACAAAAAAAGCTGAAGGAAACTCTTCCGGAGAGCCAAATTCTCCTCAGGCAGCCAGGTTGCAGAGCAGCAGAATGCATCGCAGCGACAGGCCTTCAGATGGCTCAAATTGAAGGAAATTTGATCCTTACAGGCTAATTTAAAAGTGGGAGGGTAAGAAGGGCCGAGTGTGAACAGTTTGCTTAGCAACCTGCTTAAACAGTCTCTGTAACTTTCAGCTCCCAGTGCCTTGCCTTTTTTAAGCTGGGAAGTTAAAAAAAAGGCTAAAAAGAAGGCAATAGAGTGCTATCAAGGAAAATGTATAGATATAGCCAGCAGACATTTAGGGAACCTTTATTTTTCATACAATGTTCGAATTTTGTTTTAATGCCATGGTGATACACAATCAAATAGTCAGTCTTTTTTTTTAATCCCAAAGCATCTGTTTGTTAAATACAGTATAACAAAGTTTTGGATGATTGAATTATTTTTTATCTAAGGATAACTAATGATAACAGCTCTTAAATCTTTTATTTTGTTTTATTTTTGCACAAAAATTGTATAATTTGCATTTGCATTCATTTACAAATAGAATATGTTGTTAAAATGTATTGGTGTTGAAATAATTAGTGCACACATATACCTAAAACCAGTTTATTTCATTTGGCAATTGTACTAAAAAAAATCTCATTGTCAACCAATATAATTCATTTAATTTGAAATCAAGTGAAGAATTGATTTAAATTATTTTATTAAAAAAATTAATGGCAATTCTTTTATAAGAAGTTGCCTCAAACAAAATGAGTTTGACATGCCTGCTCTTGATAGTTGAATGGTCCAAAATAAATTCTAGACCAGGCCTGTACATGCAGCCTACCAAGCACCCTTGGACAGAGCACAGACTTTTTTTTTTTTAAAAAAAAAAAAGTAATAAAATCACCACCACTGCCCTGAAAGTCATGTTGCCTAGTGCCTCCATGGCTTACCATGGCCATGAACTCCAACACTGTAGATGCTCCTCTAGTCACCAAATCATTGATTAGCCCACCAGTATTCCTTTGCAGACCACAAAGATTTTTAATTTATCAGTGTGGGCCTTTCCCTTCAACTGGTTGTACAGACCTCTTCTAGATTTTCCTCTTGACTTTCCGAGTTAACTCCTTGGTCTGTCATTGAGCAAGAATTGACTTTGTAGGGAAGCATATTATCATTTGATGTATATTTAACATATGTTCTACCTTTATTTACCGTTTATGTAATATTTGTATGCAATCCACATGGTGAGGTTTGAGGCAACTTACAATATTTTTAAAATCATAAGATTAAAACATAAAAGCAGGGCTTTTTTTCTCATAGAATGCTCAGAATGGCGTTCCAGCACCCTTTTTTGCACACACAAAAAAAGCTTTTGCACAAGCTATGCTACTCCCTCTATTGGCTTTCAAAAGCTAATAGTAATTGCTGCTGAGCGTGCCAAAAGACCTGGCCAGCAAACGTTGCACCGGCAAGTTGTCTGCAGCGAAGGTGAGTTGGCAGGAACTTTGCATCCCTCCCTGCTGGCCAACTACAGCATCTCAACTAGGTAAGTAAGAGAGGACAAGGAGTGGAAGGTGGGTTCTGCGGAGTCCATGTGCACTTCTTCCTTGTGCTCACCCGTGTCAGCCAGTCTGGTGGCCTACCTGGTGCTGGACCTGTGTCACCATCGCCTCGCCCTGCATGCCTAAGTGGCCACCCTGCATCGCCTGGCCTGCACCACCTCTGCTGCCCACCCCGTGCAGCCCCAAGATATAGAGCAGGCCCCGCTGCTCCCACAGCACCAGCCAGGCCGGCTCCGGCCCCAGGGGGCAGCCCTCCACCAACATCCCTTGCACCTGTGGCTGCAGCAGCGCCGCCCCCCCCCTGCCCCCCCACCTCCTGCGCCCACCAAAATGAGAGTTCCAGCACCTTTTTTTTTAGAAAAAAAGCACTGGCTATAAGTACACTTAATAAAAATGACTTCAGAAAATTTTCACTTCACTGTCCAGGACCATCTGGAATATGAAACAATCTAATAATTCTAGGTTCTCTTTGATATACAAAGGCCTTGCAAAGGTATTATCTCTCTACTGACCTCTACAAAGTAGCATTAAATAATGTCCATTTGATTTGGTTAGCCACAGGCTATAGTGATCAAGAATATTTGCTCTAAGAATGTCTGGTACGCAAGAAGAATATTAGAAGAGAAATTTATCCCTGATCCCTTTTTTTTCTTAGTTCCTCAAAATATATCACCTAACATGGAAAATATCAAATGATAATAAATATCTGTTATATAAGTTATGATTTTAAAAAGCACCAATTTCTACTATAAGACAATTGTACTGAATGTAGCATTGAGAAACAAACTCTGCATATGATACCATGAAATAATAAGCATTTCTAAGATTGCTAAATTATCTTAGCAATGAGCAGTTATCATACTTTGTATAATAAAAGAGCTGTATTCCTGTCTTCAAAAAATCCATATTATCTTGAATGGAGAAATGTTAATTGGGAATGGACCACTAGGTCAAGAGAACAGCAATTTATTACTAAATACCCCCCCCCAAACTTATCTTCCCTGCTAATGAAATAAGTCAATAAGACTGAAGCAGAAATTGATTTAAATCTTCTTAAGGCTATAACAATAATAGGTCGAAAAAGAAAACTCATTTAGAGTTTGGGTTTCCAGTTCTGATTAGAATTTATGACTTGTTATATATTATTTCCATATGTTTTTCTTAAAGCTATTTTAATTCATCGAAATAATCTGTTAAGGTAATCTTACGCACTTTGTGCTTTTCATATTTTATTGCATTAACATCAGTTTTTATAAATGGCTAAACTGACCCCGTACTGCAGTGGTAGGAAACTTCAGGCATTTAACTTAGAACATCCATCAAAAGGGTGAATGAGAACTCTTAGAGACAGTTTCCACCATTGCTGGACTGTTTATTTCGGGGCATTTATCCAATCACTGCAGAGCTGAAATGTTTCTTACTGATATTCGTCTTTGATATCCCCTTATTACAATAGAAAACTGAAATAAGAATTTTACTTTTACTTTATGGTATTTCTTTATAATTGGTTCAATATATATCCCCAAAATAACTTATAACTTATCTTTAGGTGGCATTTCAGGATAGTTTCTTTAAATATAGAATTTATAATTGCGCCAATATGCTGCCAACGATTTAGATACTTATAGAAAATATGCTACAAAGAGAGACTGTTGATTCAAACATGTGTAATACTGCTATCTTATCTCTCTCTTCCTTCAATGATAAAGTATTGGTCAACTTCTTAGAATAACAATTAGAGCCTTCATACTTTGTATGTAAAAACTGCTATGCTGCATTTTAAAGTATGCACTGTATATGTACTATCTTCACACCTTAAACACTTGTGTATCTATCTTTATTACCTAGTATTCTTACAAATTGTAAAACCGTTCTTTTTGTAGTCTGCTAGTATGTCAATATACTGAAACTATCTTTGATTAACAATTTATTTAAGATGTATATAACCTTGGGACTCTTGTTCTTTACTCATCAGTGCAAAAGATCAGTGACTCACTATAACCTGCTAGCTTTAGAAAATAAAATGATTATTGGAGGTCTCAAATTTCTGGAATTATTTGTGTGAATTTTCCACAACTGTATTGAGATTTTTTTCCCCCAATAGTCAAACTGTGTTCTATATGTTTGTTCAGCAAGTTGGACAAATAAATAACAATCCTGTTCAAATAACCATAGAGTGCAATAGACCACACATCAAAGCATAACTGCTATACCAAGTGAGAGGTCTTTATTTTTTCAGTTCTGGCAAGACATTTAAAGACATTCTCAAACCAAGTAGTTTGATAGCAAAATTAGAATTCCTTCTACCTGCAAGCTTAGACAGAGTGCTATTTCTTTGGAAGATGAAATTTGAGAGACTATAAGTTTGAGTCCTACCTTAGGCATGAAAATCAGCTTGGTGACTTTGGGCCAGTCAATCTATCTCTCCAACCCACTTTACAAGCTTGCTGGGAAAAATGAGAGGTGGGAGGAGTATTATGTATATTTGCCATTCTGAATTATTTAAAAAATAATAAAATAAACAAGCAAGTAAATAAACTAATAAATATTTAAAACAGCTTATCCTTTTTCCAATGTCTTCTGTTGGCTTTGTTCTAGAGCAGATGCCACAGTCTGTATTTCTTCTGGCCATAACTGATACAACACCATGTTGGCAATGAACCAACAGTTTGTGCCACCTCTCCAGAAGGTTGTTTAATTCCTCTCTATAGGGGCTTTGACACACAATGCACTGCATTTTACAATTGATGTGTTACATATCGAAAGCTTGAATGTTATTTCAGTAAAATATGAGTTTTTCCTCCCCAAGATAGCTCATTTTATTTCCTACTGTATCCCCTTATATGCCATATAATTTTATTTGAAAATTATCTCATCATTCAGCAAGTTTGTATGTGGTAGAAATCCGCCATTAATAGTATGTGTTTGGAAAGCTCCATTTAATTAGTTGGTTGTAAAATGTTACCTGTCCTCTGCCTACTACCCAAAGTCAGATGGAAAAACAGAAGGAAACACCATAAAGAGCAATAGTTTATCTGATTTATAAATAAATACTATTTCCATAAAGCTTTTAGACATTCTTATAGGTTTTCTTTCTCGATTGAACCAATGAAATCCTGTTATGTATATTGATGATCACAGCTTAATCTTTGTTGATTACTTCATATATTCAAAACAGAGTCAAATTATCTTAAGCATCATGCCTGCACATATGACCAATCCTTATGACATAATAGTGACATATCAGTGACAGACATTGAGCAATCAATTAATTATTCCTTAGTTATACATGAAATAATAAGAAAAATTGAAGTCACATAGTTTTGGGAAAAAAGTTTCATATTCTCATTTAGCATTAATTCTAATGAAGTTATAAGTTTACTAATTAAATCATTTAATATGAAATATGTTTGAAAGAGGCTACATATTAGCAGTTCGTTTATTCTGAAATTTAATCCATATGACTATTCTAAACTTGGCAGATTTCCCAGGATCTTACATTTTGGAAAGAGATTTAAGTTAGGTTATTAATTCTATACTGGATAAATCCTCCCATAACTCTATAGAAATTTATGTACCTATAAAATAATCCATCTTTTTATATAAAAATTGAAGTTAATTGATCCTGGAAAACTCATAAAAAATTGTAAATGGCAACTAAAGCCTGTTCAGTTTGGGGGAGAGGACCCCATTTCTTTTTTTTTTCTTTTATCCTGAAAATATTTAGGAATATTTTATCCTTAAACTCACTAAGAATGTTCAGATTATGTCATTGAAATAATAATTTCTAAAAATTTCAAGAGTCAAAAGTATATTCTCTCATTTCTTTAGGATTACAGTACCCAAACTGTGCATCACAGCACCATGTGGCACAAAAACAAACACTAGAAATGCCATTGGGTATTTTATTTTTTTCATTAGTGAAGCACGGTTGTTCCACATCCATTTGAAATGTCATAGCTTTGCAAAACTAAAGGCTTTGTGAACAGAATAAATTAAGGAACTTCTGCTTTTCAGTGATACAAACACAAACAGAAACACACACATACACATACAATTACATTTTGTTTGTATGTATGTATATGTGTGTGTAAATATTATAGTTATATAATAAATATAAGTAAAATAATTTAAGTCTCTATCATGATGACAGGCAATTTTGGAAGAGTGCAAAAAAAATACTTGATATTTTTGAGAACATATCATAAAACAATCTTACAGAATGGCTGGACTGCATGGTACTTGATAGATTTATAGACTGACTACCATAGTCATATAGATATTTACAAACTAAACATTTATTACATAGCAGACTAGGATTCCTCAGATTGTTGTTGTTGTTGTTGTTGTTGTTGTTGTTAGTTGCGAAGTCGTGTCCGACCCATCGCGACCCTATGGACAACATTCCTCCAGGCCTTCCTGTCCTCTACCATCTTCTGGAGTCCATTTAAGCTCACGCCTACTGCTTCTGTGACTCCATCCAGCCACCTCATTCTCTGTCATCCCTTTCTTCTCTTGCCCTCAATCTTTCCCAGCATTAGGCTCCTCTCCAGTGAGTCCTTCCTTCTCATTAGGTGGCCAAAGTATTTGAGTTTTAGCTTCAGGATCTGGCCTTCTAAAGAGCAGTCAGGGTTGATCTCCTCTGGGACTGACCGGTTTGATTGCCTTGCAGTCCAAGGGACTCGCAGGAGTCTTCTCCAGCACCATAGTTCAAAGGCTTCAATTCTTTGGCACTCAGCCTTTCTTATGGTCCAACTTTCACTGCCATACATTCCTCAGATACCCTACCCCAAAATATTCTCCACTACTGCAATGTGGAACTCTCAGAAGTACCCATTTAAGATAAGATAAGATGATAAGATAAGATAAGATAAGATAAGATAAGATAAGATAAGATAAGATAAGATAAGATAAGATAAGATAAGATAAGATAAGATAAGATAAGATGATAAGATAAGATAAGATAAGATAAGATAATCTTTATTGTTATTTTTTACTGTGGGCACAAGGGCACACATCAAAAATGAAATTTAGTTGCCCGCTCTCAAAGTGTGACACATACATGACACACTCCCAAAACATACTACATACAACATATGTATAAACCCATATCCCTACATATAGGTAAAGGTAAAGGTTCCCCCGCACATGCGTGCTAGTCGTTTCCGACTCTAGGGGCTGGTGCTCATCTCCATTTCAAAGCCGAAGAGCCAGCGCTTGTCCGAGGACGTCTCCGTTGTCATGTGGCCGGCATGACTAGACGCCAAAGGCGCACGGAACGCTGTTACCTTCCCACCGCAGTGGTCCCTATTTTTCTACTTGCATTTTTACGTGCTTTTGAACTGCTAGGTTGGCAGAAGCTGGGACGAGTAACAGGCGCTCACTCTGCTACGCGGCAGTTGGGATTCGACCCGCCAAACTGCCTACCTTCTGATCGACAAGCTCAGCGTCCTAACCCACTGAGCCACCGTGTCCCTTATCCCTACATATACATAACAATAAAATATTAAATACTGTCCATCTTGAATATATAACGGAAGGAGGAAGCCTGAGAGTTCACAAGGTTAATGCTGTATGGAATGAAACTATGGCTGAATTTGGAAGTTCTGCTATGGATACCACGAAGCCTCCTCCCAGAAGGTAACAAGGAAAACAGGTTGTGAAGAGGATGAGTAGTGTCTCAGATAATCTTACAGACCCTGTTCAAACAACGCTTCTGTGCTATGTCCTGGATGGAAGGGAGGGAACTGCCAATGATCTTTTCAGCCATCCTTACCACTCTCTGCACCGCCTTCCTCTCTGAAGCAGTGATGCTTCCGAACCAGACTGTGATGCTGTATGACAGGATGCTCTCAATCGTCTCCCTGTAGAAAGTGGTCAGAACAGGGGAAGGAAAATGTGCTTTTCTCATGCGACGCAGAAAGTGCAGGCGCTGCTGTGCCTGCTTCACCAGTTTCTCCCTGTTGAGCGACCAAGCCAGCCTACTTGTTAGTTGCACACCCAGGAATTTGATGTTGGTAACTATCTCCACAGGTGAATCATTAATGCACAGACAAGTGTGGCTGTGCCTACCTTTTCTGAAATTGACAATGATTTATTTGGTTTTACCGGTATTTAAAACTAGGCTGTTTTCTTTACACCAGTTCACCAACCCCTCAACCTCCTTGCGATAAGCTTCCACATTGTCATCATGAATAAGGCCCACTACTGTTGTATCATCTGTGAGCTTCACAATATGGTTGGTGGCAAACCTAGCACAACAGTCATGGGTCAACAGGGTGAACAGCAGCATACTTAGGATGCTGCCCTGAGGAGAACCTGTGCTCAAGAAAATGGTATTAGAGTTATTTGTTCCAGCTCACACATATTGGGGCCTGTTGGTAAGAAAATCCAGCATCCAGTTGCACAAAGGGGTGTTTAAGCCTAAAAGGCCCAGTTTGTATATGAGATGCTAGGGAATGATTGTGTTAAATGCCAAACTGAAGTCAACAAACAATAAACGCACATGAGTATTTCTTTCCTCTAAGTGCTTCAAGCTCAGATGTAGAACAGAAGAGATAGCATCCTCCGTAGAGTGATTTGGTCAGTAGGCAAACTGAAGCGGGTCAAATGCTGGTGGGAGGCTAGATAAAATAAAGTCCTTTATCAGCTTCTCAAAGCATTTCATAATGGTGGATGTCAGTGCAACCAGATGGTAATCATTGAGGCCTGTAATTGTGTACTTTTTTGGCACTGGCAAGATCATGGCCATCTTAAAACACAATGGGACCACTGCCTGCTGCAATGAGAGATCGAAAATATCTGTGAGAACACAAGCCAGCTCATCTGCACAATCTTTAAGGACACGTCCATGGATGTTAGCTGGGCCTGCTGCTTTCCAAATATTAACTTTCCTCAGTGTTTTCCGGACAGAGGTGACATCAAAGCTTAGCACTTGCTCATCAGGATGGGGCACAGCTTTCCTAGCAGGAGTGCTATTTGATATCACAAATCTACCCCAAAATGCAGTCAGTTTGTTTAGGAAGTCCGTGTCGTCCTTGCATCTCAGTGGATTCACCTTGTAATCCGTAATGGTCTGGGTTCCTTTCCACATTCGCCTGGTGTTTGTAGGGTCTTGAAAAAAAGTTCTGAATTTTCTGGCAATGGGCTTGCTTTGCATATTTTATGACACTTTTCAGATTTTCTGTGGCTGTTCTAAGTGCCAGCATGTTGCCAGATTTAAAAGCCACGTTCTGTGCTTTCAGCATCTTGCGGACCTCATAAGTCATCCATGGTTCATCATTCGCCCTCACAACAATGCTTTTCAGGACATAGACATCATCTATGCACTTTTGGATATATGCAGACACCATGGTGGTATACTCCTCAACATTTGTATGTTGGTTATCAGTAGCTGCTTCCTTAAACATGCCCCAATCTGTGCACTCAAAGCAGTCTTGTAATGCTTCTATAGCTCCCTCTGTCCAAACCCTCACCTGCTTTACTGTAGGTTTCACTCTGACTAATAAAGGTTTATATGCTGGAATAAGCAGCACTGAGAGATGGTCAGAGGAGCCCAAGTGAGGGCGGGGATAGCTTTGAAAGCATTCTTGATGTTGGAATAAGCAAGATCCCCACTGGTTGCAAAGTCCACATATAGATGGAAATGTGGCAGGGTAGCTTTCAAATCCACTTGGTTAAAGTCTCCCACTGCAATAAATGCACCCTCTGGGTGAGTAGTTTGTAAGTCACTGATGGTATGACAGAGAGCCTTCAGGGCCTCTTCTCTGTTTGCATCAGGGGGGATATACATAGCTGTGATAATGGTAACAGAGAATTCTCTAGGCAGATAGAAGGGTCTGCATTTGATGGTCAGAAGTTCCACATCTGGGGGACACAGACTTGAAACCACCTTGGCATTATTACACCATCTGTCATTTTTGTAAAGACAGACAACCCCTCCTCGGGATTTGCCACTAAGAGTAAAACTCCTGTCCAGCCGAAATGTTGAAAAACCCATCAAGCTAATAGCACTATCTGGGACAGAGGGCTTTAACCAAGTTTCTCTTGCAATGATGACACAGCAATTTTTCACCTCCCAGTTTGTTGTTAAATCCAGCCTCAAGTAATCCATTTTTGATTCTAAGGAGCGAGCATTTGCAAACAAAATAGATGGAAGAGACACACTGTAAGGGCTAGCTTTTAGCCTAGATGTTAGGCCTCCACGCTTGCCACACTTCCTTTTACGGTCACACCTCCTCCTTTTCTTACAAATATTAATATATTAATTTAAATTAATATATTGGGTGCTATTATATCCAGAATCTCTATTACAGCTTGTTAGTCTTTTATAAGGCTCTAAAGACATGGCTTTTGGGTTGGATGTGAGAAGCCACAGACATTAAAGTTTTCTGAACAGTGTGTACACACTCTAGAAAACTTTAAATACATTTTTTCAGGAATCAACTTTGTTTGTTTCATTTCACATTTTAAGGGATTTTAATCTTTTTAACTAACTTAAAACAATAACCATACATCAATCCATGAGCTTGCAAATATTTTTCTTTTTAATGCAACAGATCTATTTACAATGAAACTGAATCAGAATTATTCAACTTCAATAATTTCAAAAGTAAATGGAAACAAGAAATATTTGCTATGTGTCACTATCCATAACTCATATCAAATCTATCAAGCAACACAAACATCACTGAAATTATGAGAGTGATCACATACCATAATTAGATAAGTATAGGCATAAGTATTAATAAAAAAAAAATATCTAGACCAACTTTCCTCATATGATTCCATTCAGATGTGTTACTTCAAATCAATAATATTTTCGTAAATTACTGAATTAATGTGTTAGTATACAATTGAAAATGTCTACCTAGGAAGCCGTATGAACATTAAGTCATCATATTAAAGTATGAATTTTCCTAAAAACTTTTATTATCTTAAGGCTACTACCATCAGATTTTAAAAAATCTTCAGAAGAAAAAGATAGTTATAAGTTCAAAGATAATGAACTTAGTGCATATAAATATGCACTAAAATATTAATTGACAAGGTTAATGTTTGGGGTCATCTAATCTATCTTTTAAATATGTATTGTTAGTCAAGCCTGAGAGAATTCTAGAATCTGTTTCTTACAGTAAATCTCCATGAGGATTACCATTATTGATCATTAGAGTCAGAAATGAAACCTATCCATATGATTCAAGAATCTCAACCTCCTATTATAGGCCTTCTTCCTCCTGCAAGAACTCATTAAACTATAACTTGTAGACTTTATATATATATTTTTTCTTGGGAACCCAGTTTTTGCTGCCTCTTCTTGATATTAAAATATGTCTCTGGTCTAAAGAAGAATTCTATTCATTCTATTTCAGAATGTTGTTTTGTTGCCTGTTATCTTTTATGAAGAAGGGCAAATTTAATAGGTTTTAAACAGCAGAAACTCATAAAGACCAAGAAATAGAAAAAATTTAAATTAGACATTTGCTATATAATTCCTCAGACCTCCATCAAATGTCGCTGAGCTTTTGTTGCACATGTACTCAGAAAGGGATATGAGTCAGGTTTGTTTTGTTAAAATGTTCTCTTTGATGTGCAAATAAATGGCAAAGTTCAGATAAGGATGTTCAGCATGTTTGGTATGTATTTTGCACAAAATAGAAGAGGTTCAATTCATCTTGGGGATATTTTTATCTTAGAAAATGTCACCATGAAAATGTTAAATTATATTTAATAATTGTTGGAAAATATATTTTAATGGGATACTGCAACAATCAAAATTACCTAGGAAAGAACAAAAACAAAACAAAACATTTCTCTATTTTTTTCTAGAAATAAACCGCTAGAAAAATGTTGGTTTTGTTAATTCCAAATAAACATACTTTCATTTAATATGCTGATTTCAAGATGTCATCTTGTGCTTATTTAGAAAACAGAAGTCAGAGATACTTACGGTATATGGAGAAAAATGGATTTAATGTAGACCCTACTTTTAAAAAAAGAAACATACATACAGGGATACAAGGAGGAAAGCAACTGGCACGGAGAAAAGAAAATTAGTCAAGGATATATTCAGTATTAAGTAATTTATAGTCCAGGTTCACATAGGATCTTACTCACCCAACCACCCATCTTTATATTTACATTTAAGAACCAAGGAAAATGCTATCTTTTTATATTTTGTTAACCATTCAGAAATCCTGTGTAATGACATGGCTAAGCTTGTAGAATGGAAGGCTGAATTTCTAATATCTCCTTTCCCAGAAACTCAATGCTCTTGAATGCACACTACCAATGGCTTGGTAGTTTATGCTTCCCACACTAAACTTATCTGCTGACCTTCTCTGCTGTTCTCCTCCAAAGAACAGTGTGTCTATGTGACAGAAAGGGGTATTGCCATCTTCTTTTTCTGAGTATTAAAAGGTAAAATTAGGGTGCATAAAAATTCTTAGAATGCAACCTATTATCATTATCACATTGTGAAATGTGGCTTTCCTTTTCCCACAATGAAACAAACCAATGTCATTAAAAATAAAAACACACTTAAGGAAAAAAAAATGAGAGAAAGTCCTGGCTTGAAAACTTTTTGCAAATATACTTGTACATGCCCTGTTATTCTGAATCTCTTCTTGTCTCATATATAATAAGGAGATTATTTTGGAACCGGGTGTTTTATTTCTCTTCAGCTACTTAGAAATGAATGGACTGCAAGAGTGACAGTAATACAGAGAATGTAAACATTCAACTGTTTCCAACAAGTGAGTGAAAAATGTATATGTCATAAAGAAATGCATGGGAAGAAGAGATGCAGTATTTAATTAGTGTATGTATATAAATATACAGGTGATATATAGATAGAAAATTTATTCAGAACTATCAATTGATTTATAAGGCTACTTTTCCTAAGTACGATGATGCCTAATTTTACACCAAGTTGTGCAAGTTCTTGTGGAATAAGCTTGACATGGACTGATGTGATATAATGGAAAAAATATTTTTATCTGGATTTCTTGATTTTGCTGCATATTTTCTTAATGTAAAGGTTACACATAAACCTCTCTGGTAAATAGATATTCCCAAAGTTGCAAGCTTTAGTGTGCATTCTCTATCTTTTTTCTATTTTTTTTTATAAAGTTAGTATAACATTTCTCCTTTTTGCAATCTACAGATGCACTGGAGTGAAATAATTCAAATCAGCTTGAATTGCATACTTTGCTGCCTATTATTTTTTTAAAAAGCAACCAAAAACTCTATGAATTTTCATTTTAAAGCAAGATAGCTGACATTGATTTAATGTTGTTGTTAAATCTCCTTAGGCTAGCTACTGCAGCATTTCTTTGAACTCAACAGTCATACCAAGTAAAGGGAGAAATTCTCAGTCTGATTTATTTTCTTGTCTTCCAGAATGAAAACAAATGTGAAATTAGAGAACAGCAATAATCTTCAACCACATGCTGCTATGTAATTCACAAGAAGCCAGCTATCAACTCATATCACAAACACATCAGTGATGGTTTATAATCCAGAGGCAAGAGGGGGGAAATATACAAAGAATGAAGTGTCAGTGCTTTAGGATCACTTCTATTCAAATGCATAAAACATTTTGAATCAGCACAACTGGGCCAGATCCAGATTTACCAGCTGATGTATGACTTAGCATCAGACAGCATAATTTAAAGTGAAGTAGTCCCCTTGGCCAAGAAACAGAAATGAACACCGTGCCGAAGAATCAGACCCAACGGACAGAAACCTTTACCTTTTCAGTCCCCAACATACTGTAGTTGTAACAGTAATATTTCTATATAACTTTTTTTTTAAAAAATAGACCTTTATACAGTAGCTCAAATGAAGTAAAATATTTAAATTTTAGCTGTTCATCATGAAGAATTGGAAAAAAATCCAATTAGTTCAAACACAAATGAAAATGAATACAGTACCATAAAATGTTCAATTATACATTATGTTTTTTAACCATTCAATTTTGTGTATATATATATATATATATATATATATATATATATATATATATATATATATATATATATATATATATACACACACACACAAACACTCCTTTCATTTCAAATTAGGGTGGCGATAAAACCTTGGCTGTAGACAAAGAACTGGACATTCCATTTCTTCATATGATTATAAAGGAAGATTGCATTAGCAGGCCCCACACTTTCCTGAATATGACTTTTCTATCATTTATAGCTCTTTATAAACTCTGCATGTCACTTTTGAATGCTTGTTACATAATTTAGAATTCTCCATAAAAAAGAGTATCTTCTTTTTTCAGCTTTTTGTCCTTTGGTTTATGGAAGGCTACAGATGAAAGGAAGGAAACTTACTGAAAAAAAATGCCTGAGGTGAGATGTTTTCTCCATTAAAAATGAAAGTGTTCAAATGAATATATGAGTGAATTGAAGTGAGTGATAAATTTTATCTTGACTTGAACATATTCACAGAGTGTGTTCTGCCCTAAAAATTCAAGTTCACTGCCTACTTTTAAAGGTGAGAAATAGAATTACGCAGAGAGAGAAAGAGAGAGGGAGGGGAGTGGGAGAGAGGGAGGAAGGGAGGGAGAGAGAAAGAGAAAGAGAGGGAGAGAGAGCACTTTAATTAGTTACACATATTTCAATTTCAATCTCACTGACACTTTAGTTGCTATATGATGCAATACAAATTGGAAATCTATAAATAAATGAATGGGAACTAAAACTCTCTCATTTTCCCATTAATTTACAAATAATGCATGTTTCCAAATTTCACTACATACATTGATGATAGTATCCTATTCTGTGATTTTATTTTCATTTTGAAAAGTAGATTTGTATGTTATAGAAAAACATAATACCATGTTTCCCCAAAAGTAAGATCTACTCCCCAAATAAGCCCCAGCTTGATTTTTTGGGGGTCAGCCTAATATAAGCCCTACCCCCAAAATAAGCCTTAGTTTTGGGGTGAGGCACATGCCTAAAAATCAAGCTAGGGCAGGGATGGGGGAGTGGAACTGCCCCACATGGCCCACACCCACTTACCATTGCAGCCAGACCTCACATGAATGAACACCTGCCTCATCTCACTGGCCCACTTCTTCTGCAGCACCCCTTCCCTGGCCTATATTTCGCCATTAGAGCCCTTCAAGAAAGGCCTCTGACAGCAAAATTTAGGCTGGGGGATGCCTCACGCGTGAATCTGGAGCTCCATTCTCAGCTGCAGAAGCATTTCTTTAAGCCGCAGAAGAAGTGGCCAGCTGGGCAGGGCTGTCAGGGCCGCCATCATGAGGTGAGACCGTGGAAAAGACACCCTCCGAAAATAAGACCTGGCGCCTCTTTTGGAGGAAGAAAAAAAAAGACCGGGTCTTATTTTCGGGGAAGCATGGGTAACAACTTTCTGATGTTTATGCATCTAATTTACGCATGAAGTACATTCCATTTAGACTTAGAAGCCACTTATTGGGTGCTATAGAATCCATGGTACACTGATTCAACTTTTCAGAGATATTACAGAATGACAGAATGACCCTGGGCAGATTGTTATGGTTGTAGTTTTTAAATTAAAGAAAAAGATGTCATTTTATTTTAAAAGAGGCATGTGTTGCAAGACAAATATAGATGCTTTTCATTTAAGAAAGAATGTATATGATGGAAAAAAATGTGGTTGATCTGTCTAACAGAATAACAGAGTTGGAAGGGACTTTGGTGGTCTTCTAGTCCAACTTCCCTATGCCATTTCTGACAAATTGCTGTCCAATATCTTCTTTAAAATTTCCAGTGATTGAGCACCCACAACTTCTGGAGGCAGGCAGTTCAATATCTTTTTTTTATATTGTCACAACCAAATCTGGATGCAATATTAAAAATGTGGGCTCACGAAGGCATTACAGAGTGATACTAACACTTCACATAATCTTGATTCTGTCCCTCTATTAATGCAGCTTAGGACTGTGTTGGCTTTTTTGACAACTGCATCACACTGCTGGCTCATATGTAAGTGGTTGTCACTAGGACTTCTAGATCCTCTTGCAATTACTGCTATTGAGCAAGGTATCACTTATTCTATACCTGTACATTTAGTGTTTACTGCCTAAGTATAAGACCCTGTCTCTTCCTGAAGGCCTCTACCAGCAAAATAGAGGCCAGGGTTGATGCATGTGAGCGGTGGTGAGTGGCCACAGACAAAATGGGCCATTGGTGGCCACATGGGCTCCTGCTGGATGGGGCTGTTGGAACTGCCACTGTGAGGTGAGGCAGGTGTCGGGGTGTGGGATACCTAGCTGTGGCTATCCTGAGGTAAGTAGGTGTGTGGGGCAACCAAAAGACCCCAACACCTCCCCACTAGCAAACAGCACACATAGATTAATCTCAAACCTTTTTAGGGTCGCAGCCGGAGGGAAGAAGAGCAGCTTCTGAATTGGTGCACACATGCACACAAATGGGGCCATGCGCACTGGCACAGCCCTAGCAGCTCCATTCATGCATGTGCAAATGGGCCGCACACACACACCTGGCACTAGCGGCCCTGTTTACACCCATGCACACGCGCAAACAGGGCTGTGGGCACTAGTGTGAGTGTGGGGAGTGCGCGCACTTGGCCAGCCATTTACAAGAGGCTGTGGCCCAGTAGTGGGCCACGGCCCATAGGTTGGGGACCCTGAGTTAGCCCACTTGAGACATCTTGGTTCAAAAATTTTTGTTCTATGATGAACAATTTGCTCAAGTAAAAGTCATGGAAAAATGAGTTTTAGTTGTATATACTGTAGATACAAATGTTGGTAACTGTAAAAGAAATGTTTGGAAGGAAAATGAAAACATTCATTATAGGAACAAATTGAAAACACAGTCATATTCTGCAGGATTGAAAATGCACATGGAAAAATTAGAAGCATTTCAGATTGTGCCCAAAGCTATCTGGAATCTTGCACAATAAAACCAAATTAATGTCAGATATGATTCTCACAGCCAATCTATGAAGAATATGCTTCTTTATTTTCTAGTACCTTGCTTTGCAAAAAATACGTTATATTACATATATATACCAACTGGATTGCGGGTTGACAGCAGCATCTATCACTGCAAAGTCTGGTGTACTAATTTTGTTCACTTTTTCAAGGCTGTGATTTTTTTTTGGGGGGGGGGAACAATAGCATTTGAATTCATCATACTGAGTAGTCTTATTTATCTTACAGTAATTTCTCTAACGCTGTTTTCTGAAAATGAAGGAAACATACCTGCACACAGAAAACCTTCTTCACTATTTAATTCTGTGAAATATATCTTTTCTAGAAATATTTGATTTGACCTAGTTAGCTGGCTTAGATTTGAATTCTCAGTTTTAATGTAAAGGTCTGGCCTTTTACAATGGAGAAATGAAAGACCTGGAGAAACCTCAGTTTACAAAGAAATGTGTATTCTTAGCCTGATTTTCTTCAGGACCATTAAAAAGTCAGTATCTGATTTGAACTATTTCTGACTGAATCTACACATTTCTTATACTAGTTATATTTCTGAGAATATACTTGTGTCCTTGTACCCACACTGTATATACATAATGTGTGTGTGTTTGTGTGTGTGTGTGTGTGTGTGTGTGTGTGTATAAAACTATGGAGACTGGGAAAATGCAGAGAATAGAGTTTATTAAATACTTGGCTGTGGGATAACAGCTAGATGTCTGCTACTGCATACATGGAATTCCAGATAAAAACATGAGGTTGGACAATCTAACACTCTCTTCATGGGGAAATTGTAGAAAGAAGAGGCTCTGTATGTGTAAGCGTACCAAATACTTCTTACAATACATAGTGAATTGTCAGAATGTTTCCGTCCCTCCAGCAACTAATTCTTATGCAACAAGTATAACTTCCTAGTTCTCTGGCCCCTATGCACAAAGAATAACAATTACTTTCTGACTGAAAGAATATTGACAAATATGTGTGTACTTCTAACTAACAAGATAAAAGCAAAGAAAGCAAGAAAAATTGAACCAACGAGAAAGCCCTTTCTTTTATAATGTTCAATAAAGTGTACATTTATTAGTGATTCTAATCTCTCTCTCTTTCTCTCTCTCTTTCTCTTTCTATATGTGCAACACACACATGCTGGATCATCTCAAATTACATATGACCATTTTTTTAAAAAAAAAATAAATATGTTTTGAGATGTATAGGTGTATGTATTTTACAGATGTTTGATAAATACCCATTTTGTGTGGTTGTGGTTGTATAGATCTAGGTTATTTGAAATATGGCTACAAAATAAGCAAATCATGTAGTATCAAGATAATTTTATACAAGTGTAGTGATGCTAATATATCACTGAATTAAATTACTGAATTGAAATATGAGCTATTTCAGTTTATATCACTTTATACAAATTCTTTAAGAAAGAAACAATTAAATCAATTGTTATCTAAGTAAATATGCCAAAGTAACAAAAGTTCAAATTAGAAAGAATCTTGATAAAATAAATATCTCACATATAATTTCACAATTCTAATAAAACCATTTGAAAGATTTATTGTACAGTCATAATTAAAATGTATCTCCAGAGATATAAAATAGTCATATTAGGAATAGCTCAGTGTGAAGTTTCACATGTTAAATATGCAAAGTGTTTCAAGAAAAATGACTCAAATTAATTTAGGCTGAATTTAAATATATTTCACATCAGAAGCTACCATTTAACCCATTTGGTTAAAAGGATTCTCTTAATGTCAAATCCTTAAAATTATCTTACTGATATGAATTTTAAAAAATCTGAATAGGTTTATTTTGCTGCAGGGTTACACGAGATTAGGTTTTTTTAAGAACATAAATAAATGATTTGAACAGAGATGTTTTTCTTTATCTTGTTTTATTAATATAAAAAGCATTCTGTACCAGACCAAAGACATTCGTGCTTCAGGTTTCTATCGCTTCGAAGTAGCTGCTTCCCTCCAGAAGTTGTAAATGCTCCAACACCGGAAGTTTTTAAGAAGAGATTTGTCTGAAATGGTAAAGGGTTTCCTGCCTGACCAGGGCATTGGACTAGAAGACCTCCAAGGTCCCTTCCAACTCTGTTATTCTGTTACATGACGGCAATATTCCAGTATTTGAGGGGCTACCACAAAGAAGAGGGGTCAACTTATTTTCCGAAGCACCAGAAGGCAAAACAAGAAAAAATGGATGGAACCTAATCAAGGAAAGAAGCAACACGGAATTAAGGAGAAACTTCCTAGCAGTGAGAACAATTAACCTGTGGAACAGCTTTTGCCTTCAGAAATTGTAGGTGGTTCATCACTGGAGGTTTTTCAGACAGCCACCTGTCTGAAATGATAAAGGGTCTCCTGCTTGAGCAGAGAGTTCTGCTAGAAGACCTTCAAGTGTCAGGACCCACCTCAATCCACATCTTAGGAAATAAGAACTCTTGGATGCAAGTTTAGTCCAAAAGGAAAATGTTTACTAGGACGGAATCGATTGTGGCAATACAAGACGGAATCTAACAAAGTTACATTTCAATCCTATATAAAGCATTCCCATTTCAGCCCCTCCCCTCATCCATTTGGTCAGATGTCAGGCCCTTCCATGGGAAAGGGAACTCTCCTTGGTTTTATGGTTATTGCTTCCTTTTTTGTTCAAATGTTCCCTGTTGTTTGAAGATGCCTAAAGTCTATCCTCTCCCCCCCCCCTTCGGAGAGATGGCAGAATCCCCTGAATAAGCACATTGTTCTACCTATACATTTATGAAATGTGATATAAATGGATTCTGACATCAAGGTCCTTTCCAGCTGTATTCTGATTCTGGTTCTGGGGTGTTGGCTCTTCCTGCTAGCTCTCCTCTGCAAATTTGATGAGTTCCCCTTCTATTCCCTCATCTAAATTATATATGAAGATATTAAAGAGTGCTGGGCCTAAGTCAGAACCTTGGGATATCTCCCTGCTTACTTTCCTACATGTACATGTATGTAGTTCCATTCAGGACCACACAGTGAGTGTGGTTGTCAGCTAGTTACAAATCCTCTGTTGTTGATGCTGCCTATCTTACATTTTTTTTCCTAATTTACCAAGAAGTAGGTTGTGATCTACATTATGAAATGCCTTACTGAAATCCAAGTATATTATGTCCAAAGCATTTTGCTGGTCCACTAATTTACTGTAGCTACTTTATCAAATATTTTATGAATGATGATCTTCATTACTCCAAATGGTTTAATAAACCTTACAACTTTGAAATGTAGCAAACAAAATGTTATGGGTACCATTAGGAATGCATATGCTTCCCCCTCCCTCCATGCTAGATAATAACAAAATATAAATTTGATTTCCCTGAATCCCACTCTAAAAACAGGAAGTCTTAACTCAGGTTGCAAAAATCTAAATGGCACTAGATGGCAGCAGTGAGTTATAGCTTCAATTGCAATCTTGCAACCAATATGTAGTAGCCATAGTTCAAGACTCTACTGACCTGTCATCAGCCAGATTATTCATAGAACTTTTAGACTGATCCTAAAAATCTCTTGATATTCCTTGCACCAACAGACAAAAAAATGAAAGCATAGTAACCAAAAAAAAACTTTCATTTTTTTTTGCACAAATCTAAAGTGTGTGTAAATATGAGAATTCAGGGAGCTCTTAATGGTATAGATAATAAAAACAAATAAATTCCCGTTATTTTGTTATCTTGGGGTTTTCTAATAAAAGAAGCAAGGATTTAAGTACCAAATTAAAAAGTAGATGGAAAGTATATTTGGTATGTCCTATGTTCTAGCTCAGTCATGTCAAACCCATGATGTCTCATGATGCCACGTGACATATTACAACTTTTTCCCCATTGCTGGCAAAGGGGTGGGCAGTTTCAGCATGATGCATCCGGTCCGTGGGCTGGCAGTTTGACATGCCTGTTCTAGCTTAATAGGTTGAGAAACAAACCAACTTGTAATAAATCTATCCATGTGTTAAAGATATCAAACTGCAATCTAATTAACAAAGATGGGGAAATCATATTGTCAGAGAACATATTTCATAAATTTAATTTGAGCCATATTTAGGAAATTCTCAGCATAAAAAAAACAAAAACAAGGCCATCCTGGCTTATTTGCCACATACACTGAGATATAAGTCACCAAATAAATATTGTCAGATGCATGTTTAATTTTTTAATCAATCCAGATTGAGATGTATTGTATTGATTGTGATATATTTTGTAGCTGCCTGGTTAATGTTGCAATTAATATTTTGTCATCCATGTAAACTTGGTCTATAACCGCAGAGTTGGTAGTGTCTTTCTCACATTTAATTACTATTGTGGTATTAGCTTCATAAAGTGTAAGTGGAAATATAGGAATTTCAAATGAGTCATTATAAACTTATAATAATACAGGTACAAATAATCTATAAACATTCCATACAATATAAGAGAAAAGTCAAATAAGACTCCCTCCAATTTAATAGCCTGAAATGTCTGTATAATTTCTTGTAATGAAATGGTTATGCCAGTTTCTTTTTATGTTTTTCAAAGCTTTTTATTTTCATTTCAATGTTTTCTATGAAATGAATAATTTTCTATTCAGTTGCAGATGTCTCTACATTTTGTCCAAAATATGTCATGTTATCTATTCTAATTTGCATCTTGAGTGAGCCGTATCAGTTGTAAACACTTTTTACAGTCTCAAATATGGCTTTATAATAAAAAGCCTATGAAACCACAAAATGCCTTGGCCATTTAGATCAATTTCAGATCAATATTGAATTGAGAAGGATATAGCTTGTCCAGTTATTTCATTGAGATTTATGTCTGGTCTCACTTATAGTAATTATATATTTGCTACATAATGTATTGTACATACATTAAGTATAATGGTATATTACGTCACTTGACTTTGTTGTAACCCGATAAATTGAAACTGGCTATAGATAGTATAAAGTAATAAATACAAATATACACCTGCCCACATTCACATACATAGAGTCTCATAAGAGGACAGCTGTCCTATAAATATATTGATCAATTGGTTAAATTCTCTTAAGCTGGTTATCACAAGGAGAAATTTTCTTCAGGATACATGGTCATTAACTTGGTGTGTTAGGTTTTATAGAGTTAAATGAACTGCTGTTCTATATAGTCCTTTGTTTTGTTACTGGGCATTATCTTTTGCTCTTTCCTTCATTTCCCCCCCAGCAATATAGATTTCTCTTAGAACATGGCAGAGAACACCATTACTTGCATCTTTCTGATATTTACAGGTAACCATCATAGCACCTGGATATGTATTTCAAGATACTACTATGCCAAGTGCTGGTCTGTGGCATAATTCTAGAGTGATTGTTACTTTTTTTAAAAAAATGATGGTTGATCCTAAAAGGCAGAACTGATATACCACTTTGAAATCTTCCTTATGAAATATAAGGCTAGTTATTTACCTGTTGGAATTATTTTAATCTTCTATATATTTTAATTATAGTCTCATTTGTTCACTGTCCTGGATGTATATAACTTCACCTGAAAGATTTTTTGCATTTTTGGCTATCAGAGTGTGACTAAAAAAAAGTAATATGCTTCTCTAAATTCTCTGAAATACAGATCCAGAAACCCTCAAGCATTCTTTATATTCCATAAGCTGGCTTGCTTTTCCTACTTCCCCAGTGTACTGAAAGAGGAAAACAAGTACATTCAAAAAAGTACAAGCATCAGGTCCAGGTTATGATTTAATACCCTATTTCTTCTTTAGTTGTGTACTGTCAAACTCTTTAGTTTGTGATAGAAATAAATCACAATGGTCCCTACCTTAATATCACAAGTGTGACAGCAACTTTCTGTAGAGCTGATAAATTTTATCAAGGTTTTTGACCCCACTTTCCTGGGAAACATTATTTTCTTTAAAAAAACTGATAGGTTTTGTGCTATAGTTTTTGACATTATTGTTCACTTTCATCAATATTAACGGGCATTTTTATAACATTACTTTTATAAATAAATTTTACTCCATTGAATTAGATGGGTAATATTGGATTGTAATCTTGAATAGATGGTTCAGCTTTTTCCAAATTCAATAGGAAGGATATATTATCTTAAAGTCTACATATACAGAGATATACATAATCACTAGAACTTATACATGCACTTTGAATATGATGATAGGTCTCTAATTGTAATATCATAAACACTTCTTTTAAAATTATATTTCTTAATGAATAAATATTGTTTTTCATAAACAATCACACACACACACAGAAATCAAACTGAAATCAGGAATCTTTCTCAGGATAAGACATTATTCCAAAATTGCAGATTTGAGCAATAACAAAAAATTATTCCCTAGAATCTACTCCTGATTTTCAGTATTCTGTATCTAATGAATGGATGGTACCAAAAATTACTCACACTTAGAGAAAGTATGTCATGATTGTAAGACAAGTTGCAAAATTTTGGGTGGTAACTGAGGTGTCTTATATTAGGGCCTGTCTTTCCCTCCTGTCCTTAATTGACAAATAGGAATACTACTATCTCATAAGTTTGTTTTATCCTGGTTATGGATAACATTGGATATTGTTTTAACTTTTGAAAAGAATCTGCAGCTTAAATTTTGAAAGTTTAACAATTGGGTAAAATACCTTTTCTATAACTGATTCCAGGTTTAGTCAGGGAATGCTAATCAGTGTCTCCAAGGTGAAGTAGGTGCTACAGCTCAGTGGTTGAATTTCTGCTTGGCAACATGGAAAAAATTGAAACTTGGGGAAATTGTTGCCATTCAGCACAGACAATGCACCAAGCATGGCACGGAAGAGAAATCAAGCATGGAGTTACCTGGAGTCACTACACACTGCAAAAGGGGTGTGACCTCCCTAAGTTCTTTGGAGCCTTGTTTAAATGTTTCTAAGAATAGGCTGCCAGACTGGGGAGATTTCTAGGCAGACCATAATAAAATAATTAGCCTGAACTCTGCATGTGCAGGTCTAGTTGTTCATGCATGACAGCTTCATGGCCTTTCTATATGGTACTTTCATTCAGTGCTTTTGTAATTTTGAATGGTTGCTGAACAAATGGCTTAATTTGAAGACTAGCTGTATGTGTATTTTTTTTAAAAAAAAAACCTACAATTTTATGCAAGGATTTTTCCCAACCACTAAATCTTACTATGATTTTTATGTATGGATTTTTTATTAGTTTTTTTATGGATTTTATCTGGTTTTTTTCTAATTTTGAAATTGCTTAAGATTGGAAATTTGCATATCGTTCAGAGATAATTTGTAATAAGTAGTATAAAACTTTTAATAATATTGCATTCATCTTTAGGTATTTTAGTTGGCCAGAACCCTAATTATGGTTAGTCTAGAACATCTAATGAAGCAATTAGCATATTGGGCAAAAAGAAATTGAGTTTTCCCTTTCCCTTTAATTTTATGCTTATCTGATTGTCAATGAAAGCTATTAAAATTAATTTCATTACAAATTAAAGAAAACATTTTATAGATGATATTTATCATTAAAAAAACTTAACATGATATTGTCAAGGTTCCGATAGACGAGACCAAACAAATCAGAACTCCGAGGCTTGAGAATTCCTCTAAGAACATGTTTATTGATTACATAGTAACAGCACAGTCAAAAATGAAACCAAGCCTGAAGTTCCCTCCAAAAAGAAACAATATTACTAAGTTGAACTTTCCACCCCCATGGTATGCAATCAGCTATGTTCTCCAATGGAATAGTTTGGCAGGCTTTTTAACCAAATGCTCATGCTCCCACCTAACTGACAGAAATGACCTTGGTTCTCACGGGACAATAAAATATTTAGACTAGTAAAAATCCTCTTCACCCGCTCAAATTCTTGTGGCAACCTAGAATGAGCAAAATGGCTGCAGCCAGGCTCATTGTAAAGTTGACAGATATATTCTAATATCAGCTTCAAGTTATATGAAATTATATGTAGATATCATGTGATAGTCTGGTAAATTTGTGTGGTATTCTTAAGTTGATTTTTTTTTAAATAGAAAAACAGGACAGGCTGGAATCTACAACTGTAAATAATATCCTAAGTTGGCTTTTGTAAGTTTTTTTTAATAACCAAACTATTCCTTGGAATGTAAAGAGTCTTATTTCTTATTGCTTGCAACCATACACGTAGATTCAAGAGCCTGAAAATGTTTGAATATTTCTAGTTTGGTGGCAAATGTGTTTTTTTTTCCAAAAAAAAAAGATCACTGTAATAGAAAAGTTAACCAAAAAAAGCTATATCATTACAATAAGGAAGATTTTTTTTTCCTCACCTTTTTAAGCACATTACTTGCACTCTATAAAGATATAATTATTACACCCATTTCCCAGTTCCTAGATAATCTAATTAAAGTTATATGCATATGCTTTTATAGTTACTCTGCTGTATCGTTAATTGTAATTACCGGTAAATTTATTTTTTAAAAAATGAAAGGAAATTAGATTTAGGTGGTAGAATATTTAGTGAGGAAAGATACAGTATAAGAGGGAGAAGATCAGAACTGTTCTAGTTTTACTGATCAAAGGAAAATAAAAAGCAAAATGTAAGCTGTCAAGAAATAAGATAGCAAGGAACAGAAGGATTGGCAGAAATTCAGGAACAGCTGTGAAAAAGAAAGGACACTAGGCCTATGACTCCCTCTGTGATCACTAAGAAACACATTAAAAGTGTGGCATGAATTACAAACTGTATGGTATACCAGTGTTGGAAGATCTGATTGTTCTTTCCTGAATGAAAGGATACACTGTATTGTTCTTGTATCAGTGTGCTCTGGGTTTTTGGATAAGAGTACAGATTGTGTGGAGACTGTGGATAAATATAGCAGTGGCATGTAAAATAGAAATGAAGTAGAACTTCAAAAGATGATAAATACCTGTAATCCAGCCCATGGATTACACCAAAAAATGTGATATTTTGCTGGGCCCATTGAAAGCTATGGAAATATACAATAAATTATCATATTGCAAAATAAAACTAACAATGTCTGTTGGATAGATTGATTGTTTTACAGAACAAATAGGTCATTCAAATCACAACCTATTCTAAATGGCACACAATTCTTCCTCTGTGACTCAGATTAAAAAATAAAATAAAATCAACAAATCCAAACCATTAATCAAAATATAAAACCCTTGGAATAGTTTTGATCCTCACACCCAATTGAAATGATCTCCATTTCCATTAGAAGAGGGTGTCAATGCTGTAAACATTGGATATTCCCACTCTGACAACTGATGAAAATTGCAGCTATTTCCGCTTTGCTTGGAACATGCTTTTTCTTCTGTTTAGAAATCAGGTGCAGAAGAGGGGTTGGGATGAATGCTTGAGCTCAGCTAGCGATAATAATAATGCTGCTCTGTGGGAACTCAGGGACAAACTGATAATGGTTTCGTGGGCTGAGGAGCTGGAGTGAAAGCCCGCAATTCAGGCTAATTGGAGAATGTGATTTATGACTGCTTATTGGGGGTGGGAATTGCAATTTGTTACTTTGTATCCAGGGGAAGGGAATTTAGTTTTGGGTTCAACTATGTAGTGCCGATATTTTGTTTCCTGAATAAAATGTTCTTTAAGGAAGAATTCTTGCCTTGAAGTTCTTTTGATGGGTTTCATCTATCAGAACCATGACAGAGGGTCATCTAGTTAATCGAACCTTTCATGATTTGTTCAATTAGCTAAAAAAAATCTAGATTTTTCTAAATGTCTGCAGGAAGGATTCAGGACAATGCTATTCCAAAAGAGGAAGAAAGCAGTAGAGAAGGCATGCTTCGCACAGTTTTTGAGCAAGGGGACCCAGAGAGACCCCAATCTATTTGACCACATCAAATGGCCAATATTGTTGGAAAAAGGCTGCTCTGCAAATATTTAGATACTGGACTGAATATTGACAATCAGTTAATAATCAAGACCTTATATTGCACACATAAGTCAATGGGTGACCAGTATAGCTATCAAAGTAGATCTAGGTAACTTTCAAAAGGGTATCTGGATGAAATGTTGCATACATAATAACAATAGAGATATTTTGCCACTCCTATCAACACGGCATAATCCCAAATATGGAATCTTACAAATCCTAGGCAGTTAAAACCTAATCTAATTTAGCAGAGTTTTTAAAACTTTTTTTATAATTAGCTGGGCATTGGTCCATCTTGTTGTGATTCCTCGCCAGCCTGCGGTTCTGGCAGCTGACTCTGGTAAATCAGAGGAGGAGGAGGAGGAGGAGGAGGAGGAGGGGCCTGGAGTGCCATCAGAGTCAGAGGAAGGCTCTGATGAGCTCCAAGACTTACAATCTGATGAGGAGCCTGGCCCCTCCACTCGTGCTCAGGCTGAGACCCAGCTGTGTTGGGAGGATGAGTCAGACTCTGAGGATTTGCAGCTGGAAGACATCATAGATACTTGCAAACACTAACAGACAATAAGAGTTGGACAGAATAATGCAATAGGGGGGCTCCAAAGGCAAAGGAGAAGGCATTAGGAAGCCACCCCTTGGGCTGCATAATAAAAGGGAAGGTGTGGGAGGTGCTGGTTGCTGAAGGCAACCGTTTGTGAAGGAATCACGTTTCATTGAATCGTGTTTTCTTTGCCTTTGCCTTCGGACAATTTCCTGTTTGTGAAGAAATCAAGTTTCATAGAATTGTGTTTTATTTGCCTTTGCCTATGGACATTTTTCAGGTCTGTAAATAATAATAAAAGGGATTTGTTTTTCCTGCGGTTCCAGCCTACTTGTTGGAAGAGGGGTTGCTCCTTGTAAGTTTAACAAGGAGTCAGGTAAGCTGGGACAGAACACATCTATGCTACTTTATGGTCTGTTTATGCTAATTTTGTGAATTCTGACTAACAATAGATTTTCAGGTTTTAGGTATGGTTGAGCTATTGTTCTCTGAACTGTTGTTTAAAAAATCACTTTTTTAAATCCACAGACTTCACTGTTTGTCCCCCTACTAAATCAATTTCAAGTAGTGTAAACACATTATTAGGTGATGCATTTAGAAGTAGCTGTGTTGATGTCAAGGTTTTGACTGACGAACCCAACCAAGCAAACACCTTCGAGACATTCCAATCTCTTAATGTAAAACTTTATTGAGTACATCACTTTGGGACAAATGAACACAAAACCAGCTCTGGCAAGGCCCCTCCCAAATCCATATAATAAAAGCATTGAATTCTCTCTCCTCCCTCTGGGTCAGGTCAAGTTGCCCAATCAAGTGGAAAAAATATTATTATGAGAAAGCATTTCTAGGTCTGGCTATACACCTGGTGTAATGTCCTTGAGTCTCATGGTCTGGCTTCTTAATCTTTGAAGTCTGCATTCCAAGCCTCTCTCCTCCCCCCAAGCTCATTGGCAGCTGAGAAACAATATTTGTCACACAAGCAAAACCATGCTTTGAAATTTGACAGTTAGGTAGAAAACAATTTTTTAAATCCCCAAAATAGGTCCACTCTCTTCTAGATTTTTTTGCATTCAATCATGTCCTGCTTTTATTCTTAGAAAATAATTTTCTAAGTAATATGTTGTCTACACATGAAATAATATTTATTAAGACACTCCACCATTATTTTAAAGCCCATTCAGTAAAACAGTTTGTTATTCATGCCCAAGCTTAAAAAAACTTGATCATGAATGTTTTATAACTTACAGGAATGCAGATTATGATTAGAAAGCCTAGCTTTTGATCTCTATGTTACATTCCTGTTACAATTGAACACAGTCAGAGCATTGCCTTTACAATCATTTTGTTCATTCAGGCATTGTAGAGTTTCCGTTCAGATGAATAGATGAGATGAGGACAGATATGCTAAGTGATTGCAAGCTTCCTTTTAAAGTACTTTTAATATCTAAACATTGTAGCATGAAAAGAAGTTAAAATTATTTCTGCAGGCATACAATAATAGATTATGGTGGAGGGGATATTTGGAAAGTGATTTAGTGTAATGGATTCTTTTTGGAAGTGGCATAGACCACAGATACAAATATGTGACCTTTTCTTTTAACATCTGGAACACAAGTGTTGGAGAACAGCTAGATGCCTTGAAGGCAGAGAAAAGCAGGGGGAAAGGAAGAATGGCATGCACTGAATTCGGTTCAGAATAACAGAATGGGAAGGGACCTCCAAGGTCTTCTAATCCAACCTCCTGCTCAGCAGGAAACCCTATACCATTTCTTTTCCTTTCTTTTTTCTTTCTCAGTTGGACAACTGTAGTACAAAAAGCAACCAGTTTAACCGATAAAAATAGGAAGTTTGGATATGCTGTATTACCAGCAATGAGAATCATTTTGTTCATTGTTCAAACTCTTCTTTAAAAATTCCAGTGTTGAAGCACGCACAACTTCTGGAGGCAAGTCATTCCACTGATTGATTGTTCTCACTGTTAGGAAATTTCTTCTTAGTTGTAAGTTGATTCTCTCCTTGATTAGTTTCCATCCACTGCTTCTTGTCCTGCCTTCAGGTACTTTGGAGAATGGGTTGGCCCCCTTGTATTTGTGGCAGCCCCTCAAATATTGGACCCCTTAATCTTTTTTTTTTCATTTGACTAGATATACCACTGTTGACATACCACTAGACACTGTTTTCATTAATATTAGATGGCCATAGGTTGCCAATCCTTTTGAGAAAAAATAGATAGAATAAACTTCATGCAAAGTTTAATTTAGTTTGGCATTTGCAATATCTTTTATCTTGTCTTTGCAATACAGTACATCAGAATGATCCTTCTGAGAAATATCTGAAGAGGAAGGAAAAGCATATTCCAAGAACTAGGATTTCCATTCCAAACATATATTAGTTTTCTTTGGTTACTTAAAAGTGACAGTATAATTTAATGAGCAAAGAACAAACTATATTTGATCAAGCAGGGTAGCAACTGCTTTAGCTCTCCAAGAACTAATCATGCTTTATGGAAATTGGTGTTCAGTTGCCAAAAAATGTACTGTATCTCAACAAGAGCTCTATAACTAACGTATGAACGTCTCTCCTTTTGAGATGGTCATTAATCAGAAGGTTAAACAGAGTTAAGAGGGCAAAGGGAGGACAAAGTCTCAGATGAGTCTTGCATTTAGTAACAGGAAGAAATTATGTTAATGTTTATCTTCAGGTAGCTGAAAAGTTTTTGTTTCTTGTCAAATGTTTCTTTTCAATAAGCATATTCATTGCCTGCTATACTAGGGAGAAATATCAATATTGGGCTATCTATACAATATAACTTTACCATTTAATTTCCAGTGTAACTCAAGTAAGCATAACAGTCTCCTTCTTTGAAATTTGCCATAAAAAATGACAATGTTCTATTTATGTTCAATTAAGACTGCTTCAGTCTGAAATATAAAGAAGGAAGCATGTATATAGAAGAATAAAGAATCCACAACTAGCAAACTGAGAAAAGAGATAAAGGAAATCTCTTATTTATATATGCCAATTATCAAAAAGTTAATATTTTTTCTTTACTTAACATGCATACAAATTATAAGGTACTCAAAATAAAACTACTAGTATTAAATATTTCACATGCAGGGTATGTTATATAATTTTCCTTCATTGCTTTGATTTTAATATTTATTTCCTATTTCGAACCCTAATAAATTTTGAATCCAAGTATATGGCAGCTGAACAGTTGATCAACTTTGCATAGAAGACATCATAACAATGAGTCAATCATCTGCTTTGACTTCATCTGCAATTAACACAGGGAAAATAATTGACAATAAATAGGCACTGCATCATAGAATATGGAAATAAATATATAAAAAACAACATTAAAATGTGGAACAGTTAGAGACTAAAATTCTTGTAGGTATAGTTATTTTCCAAGAGTCACTGAAAATAAAACTGGTATAAGCGAAAACAAATTCAAAACTACCCATTAACAAATTCTGGTTTTATAGTATTACAAATAAAACTGGATCCATTTCCAAACCTGAGATAAAGAATCCAAAATGTAGGCAGCCACTTAAAATAAAAGAGCTTATTTCCAAGAGTATAATACAAGTTAAAGCACGAGGATCAGCTAACTGGAAGTGGCCAAGATGAATTTTTGGGTAGTTTCTTTTATTGGAAAACTATTCATTTGTTCCTCAAAAGCATGCAAACAAAATGTGCCCTCTAGGAATTTTCTATGGATATTCTCATCAGTTTGTATAGTCTATTTTATAGAAAACTGAGAAAAGAGACAAAGGAAATCTCTCTCTTATTTATATGTGGCAATTATCAAAAAAGTTAATATTTTTTGTTTACTGACCATGCATACAAGTAATAAGGAACTCAAAATATAATAAAGCTACCAGCATTAGATTCTTCATCAAATATTTCACATGTAGAGTATGTTATATAATTGTCCTTCATTGCTTTGATTTTAATATTTATTTCCTACTTTGAATCATAATAAATTTTGATTCAAACTGGATTGGATTCTAGGAATTTTTGGAAACCATAAATAGCTAGACAGTCAATGAGAACATCTGTGGTTAGGCACCCTCTCATTTATTATTTCAACTGACTTTCTGCTTAATTAACATTACGGTTAAAAATGGCAGTCATATGGTGGAAAAGTTATTTTACTTTTTGATGGGACAAATGTCTGGCATCCTGAAATAATGTTTTTTTTTTACCTGAATAGGCTGTCATCTTTTGTCAATTTCATTCTTTGTGTCTAGTTTGCTACCTTTTGTTTTAATGTAATTTCTCACTATTTTGTCCACCAAATGACTCTGAGATATGGACATGAGGAATGAGGGAAGGTTGAATGATAGAGAACATTTGATTTCCTTCCCACAATATCATTTGTTTCCAGAGGTTAATTTTATCCAAGCAGCAACCTTATGAGATTTCTTGTAAAAAGCTTCAGTTGGAAAGATGATTTTTTTAATAAAAAGCTGAAAGAGCAGCATTTTAATTTCATTTTAACTTTTTTCTTTCATTAGAAATGATCTTACCATCAATCTGTTGATGAGTAAGTGATCATTTTTAATTCATCTTTAGAAGATGGCAAGTGTGCAGGAGTTATTTTCCTGCACATCATTGTTGTCTGTCAAAAGGGGATCAGAAAAGTACAAATCATATCTAATTTTATCTAACAGGCTTGAATCTGAACTCCTTTTTCATATCTTTTAAATATACATATCAACCTTTGATGTCATAATAGCAGCTAATTCACTCACCTTCCTATTTTCTCCCATTTACTTTTGTGTTGATTTTAGAATAAATTTACAGCATTCCAGAAGCTGTTTGCTTTTGTTTTGCCCTTTCAATCTGTCTGCCCACAGATTAAGGAGAGCACTTTAGAACATAATTTTTCCCAGTTCTAATCAGACTAGATTAGAACTAGATTAACATCTAACATCTCAAGAATTTGTCTGCCCCATCCTCATATCTTAGATGTCCTTTATTTTATAAAAAATAGAAATATAGAAATATGGCCTACAAATTGCACAGTGAAGTTCTGCAATACTTGAGATAAGATTTTGAAGTCCTTCAAAATGCACAGAGTGCATAAAAGCAGGATTTACATGCAGTTTATTAAGTAAACAGGCACAGTGTTGCTTTTGGAGTATCCTATATTCCAATTCATCTTCCCAAATGAATCTGTGGCAGTAGCATCTGTCCTAATAACATAGTAGAGCCAGGCATTGCTTTGGATTTAAAGCAGGGGTGCCAAACTGCTGGCCCATGGGCCGGACGCGTCATGAGGAAGCTGCACCGACCCCATTGCCGGCAATGACAAAACAGTCCCGATACGTCACGTGACATCGTCAGTTTGACATGTCTGATTTAAAGGAACCGTGGTGGTTCAGGAAATATAGGGATAGTCACATAACTCCTGTCCTTAAAGAAGTTGGGTCTTTTCTTGAGAATGTGTGGTGCTCTTGGCAGCTTCTGGGCAGTTCAAGGAAGAGGCATGTTTTATTTGAGAAGTTAAAATCAAGTACTATGTACACACACACACACACACACACAAACACACACATACAGAGTAGTGTATTACATACAACATATGCTTTAAAAAATTCTTCTTCAAATCATGATAGTGTCAAGACTAGCTCATGATTTGGATTAATATGAGGGCAACTTGGATGTATCAGCCTCATTCTTTCTTCCCAGTTTCCAACTTGGTCCAATGGCAAAACAAAACTTGAGACAAATGAAGATAAAACTAGGCACAGTGGATGACCAAGATTTCTTCTTTGCCTTGTCATGCTCTTTGCATTCTACAATATGTGCAGAGCAGCCTTCTTGACTATTGGGCCTTCCATTGGTCTCATCATTCAATCTTCTGGAGCCTGCATGCACATGCTGGGATAGGCAACCATCAGCTACCTTTAGATGCTTTAGCTGGCTGATCAAATGATTTAAAACGACTGTTTAAAAGATGAGAGACTGAAATAAGTAAAGAAAGTTTGAGATTTTATATTGACAGACTATATTTGGCTCTTGTGAAATATTGATTTCAGTGGGAGGGTGTAGATTGATATTGCAGCCTGAAAAGCCCTGCATATTTAAATATTTGACTTAGGAAATGCTGGTATGAGGGGTGTGTTCAGTCATGAGGTAAAGACATAGTATCGAGGAATGTGTTCAGTAAACAGTTAGAATGGCCACCATGGTGCATGGATCCAAAAATACAAAAGGAGTAAGAAAGCTGAAAATGAGTTTGGTAGATAAAATCACTTATATCTAATCTGAATTCATAGCCAATGGACAATATGCAGTGAGAAGGCAGAGAGGAGACTCTTTCAGACTTAGAGGGGAGATCCTGAATCTGTAACTCCTGAGGAAAAATAAGATGGTTTTCTCTGGCCTTACCTCTGCTTCTTGTGGACTTGACCATGCTTCTCCTATATAGCTAGTTAAAAAGTCCATAAAAGACAATAGAAGACAGGTGCCAATATTTCTTTTTGAGAAAGGTGATAAAGAAATCTTGAAAGATTAAATATTACATTTTGTAATTTTTTAAATTGATTGTTAACATAAATAAACAATACATTATTACTGTCCTTTCACTTGTTCATGCCATCAGTATAATGCATTTCCACTCTTAAAAAGGCTACACCAATACAAATTTACTTGGTGCAAAAACAAACTACAGTTTCTCATATAGTATATGCATTCTTGATTTTTTTCTTTAGTTGTGCAGATATGTTTCTATATTTATGATATAACAATTTCTTCCAGTTCAAAGGAAGCCAACTGAATGTTACAAGGCATTAGGCTGATGTTTGGAAAAGTGTTTATGTGTAAATGTCATGTTGGAAAGATGGAATTCAGCTTAACAGATGGGAAACAAAGAAAACAAACACAGTTTGTCTCTGGTATATCTGGAACCTCAGATTAAGCTCTGGATTTATTGGATGATCTTTTACATTCTGCTATGAACTCTGATTAATTTTTCACAATAACTTTGTGGATACGTATTCAACCAACAAATTATTCATTTGTATTAAGTACGACAATGGTTGAGCTCACTGTAAAGGGGGGCAAGAACTTTTTTCAGTTGGTTGACAATAGAATTGTTTTCAGTCATTAGGAAAATAAATGGGTATTGCATTTATTACTCAGTTCTCTTGAAAAAAAAAATAGTTCTTTAGAAGTTGTTGAAAGCTAGGGAGGTAAAAAAAATACACAGTAATTTCTATCATTCCAGCAAAACTAATGATATAACTTGCATAAACTTTAGCAAAGTACAAAGTATCAGAGAGAAGTCTTTAGATTTGTAACATTGCTGCTATTACTCCAAATAAGATGACCTTCTGCATGGAGTACAGTTCTTTGCTCTTTCCTCTTAGGATAAAAATAATAAAGAAAGGAATAGGATCAGAAAGGAGAAAGAGAAAACACTAAATAAATGTGTACCAGTTATGTAATCCCAGAAGCTACCCACAGCAAATTAAGTAAAGCAAAATAATAATATAAAAAAAATCAGTTTCTTTCCTGTGGAAACATTGATTTTTTTTATTTTCTATTTCTAATAAACAAGCAAGCAGACTGTGCTAGCAGAAATAATTGTAGGTACGTATATTTGTATAAGAAGGGATGCGGTGGCTCAGTGGGTTAGGACGCTGAACTTGTCGATCAGAAGGTCGGCAGTTTGGCGGGTCGAATCCCGAGTGCCGCGTAGCAGAGTACTGTTACTCGTCCCAGCTTCTGCCCACCTAGCAGTTCGAAAGCACGTAAAAATGCAAGTAGAAAAATAGGGACCACTACGGTGGGAAGGTAACAGCGTTCCGTGCACCTTTGGTGTCTAGTCATGCCAGCCACATGACCACAGAGACGTCCTCGGACAAGCGCTGGCTCTTCGGCTATGAAACGGAGATGAGCACCGGCCCCTAGAGTCGGAAATGACTAGCACGCATGTGCGGGGGAACCTTTACCTTTACCTTATATTTGTATAACATTTTTTGTATCTCTACAAAAGATGCTGGTTATGCAAAATCCTGAGCCAAGTGCTCGTAGCTTAGTCCAAGACTCTACTGGCAATAGATAGGCTATTTATGGGTCGTCATAATTATCTGTCAAAATACCATTTGGTGTTTTTCATTTTTTGTGTGGTGTGTGTGTGTGTGGGGGGGGGGGTTGCTGGAAAATAAATCTGGTAGCCTTATGTCTCCTTCAGCCAAAGTCTGAACCCAATATTCAGAAGTTAATCTCTATTTAAATAGGGTTACTACCAAGAGAATCTGCCATGCAATGTATTCAGCTGGCTGACCAGACTTTTACATATTTTGGGTTTGAACTTTGTGACAAATTGTGCATGTTGAAAACTCTATTATTATTCCACTATCTGAAGAAATAGCAGGAATAGCAGAAAGCTATACCTTAGATATAACTGAAGGGTTCAAACAATAAGATATCAATGACTAGGAAGAAAGAGACTTTGAGGGAGAAGGAATATAATTAAGCAATGAATGATAAAAGTAAGAGCTACTCCTCTGTTAATCAGAGGAGATTAAATAATTAACAGACTAAATGGAAGTAGGTACATGACCATGTATTCCATAGGCTCTTGTGTCAAGGTTAGTGCTAGAAGCAATTTACCTATTGAAATTTCAGAAGTAACATTTCATTGTTGATGTTGGTATCAACAGATTCACACAAAGATCTTTTTTTCTTCCAATCACTTTGCCTTTTGAATGCCAACAACTTAGGCATGACAATAAAGATTATCCTATTTCAAGCACATGGGTTCCTAAATGTACTTTCATGATTGCAAAGGGTGGTATTGCTTGAATCTGACTACTTTGATGTAAGAAGGCCCCTCTCCCCAGATTAAAATAACCTTTATTCTTTATATTAAAAAGAGGCAGAATATTATATTTTCCCAAAGAGGAATTAGAAAAAAAATCTTAACAAAGGCAGAAAGCAGCCCCAGTCTTTCTTAATAGCCTCAAGAAGAAGCCTCAAATCTTTAGAGATGGATATTTTGTACCTATTAAGAAAGACTGGGCCAATCTATTCATAAACAAAATGCCTTCAGCCCCCACAGCTGATGGGATTAAGAATTTACATTCCCCCACCCAAATTATAAAGATAGGACATAACCTTTAGGACACAATAGGATTACCCCAACTATTCAGACTAGCAAAAGACACAAAAGCTCATCTTATTGGATAACCCAGAAACATTTCCACTTCTAAGTCTCAGAACCCTATAAAGTTCCATCACTCATGCAGCCATTGCGTACAGTCACTCATGCGCTCGTGACCTCTCGGGTAAACTACTGCAACACTCTCTACATGGGGCTGCCTTTGAGGACCACTCGGAGGCTCCAACTGGTGCAGAATGCAGCCGCGAGATTCGTGTTGGGGGTCTCCCGATACTACCATGTTACATCTCTGCTCCGTGAGCTGCATTGGCTTCCAGTTGCCTTCCAGGTGAGATTCAAGGTGCTGGTAATGACCTTTAAAGCCTTACATGGCATGGGTCCGGAGTACCTTAGGGAGCACCTGCTGCCGGCATCAACTTCCCTCCCCCAGTGCGCTCCCACAGAGAGGGCCTCCTCAGGGTGCCACCGGTCAGAGAGTGCCGACTGGTGGCCCCCAGGGGGAGGGCGTTCTCTGTGGGTGCGCCGGATCTGTGGAACCGTTTACCGGTTGAGCTCCGGATGGCTCCCGACCTTCGCTCCTTCCGACATGATCTAAAGACCTATTTGTTTGAACAAGCCGGCCTGGTCTGATGGGTTTTGGGATTTTATCGTGTTTTTATGTAAATTTATCTGTTTTTATTGGGCATTATGGTTTAATCTCTTCTTAATTTTTGTATTTTTGTATTTTAGTATTTATTTGCCCTGTTCACCGCCCTGAGTCCTTCGGGAGAAGGGCGGTATACAAATTAAATTAAATAAATAAAATAAATAAATTTTGCCAGCTGTCCCAGAACTGCATGCTGTTGCTGGTTCTGCTCAATAATTAAACAGAAACCTTCTTTCCTAAGCAGCCTCCATTTTATTTCCAGTGTCTTACTCCTGTCTTGGAAGTGGACCTGATTTTTCTTTCAACATTGATTTCATACAAATAGATTTATTTTTCTGTATTTAGTACTATTTTACAATCTACTCTATCCCGAAGGACTTTGGGTGGTGTGCAACAAAAAAGACAAAACAGAAACAGAGCAAATTGAATGTCTTCTGAATAACATATTACTGAACCCAAATTTTCTATTTAAAACATAGCCAGTGCTTCAGCTTAATCAGTAACCATATACAACCAGTAACAGTTCTGTTGATAACTTTTCTTGGCTTTGTTTTCTTTTCAGATTAAAATAAGTACCCAACAACTTATTAACAATTACAAATTGATACAGTTTTGAATTGGCATTTGATCAAGAATCAGAATGTGTTTATTTAACATCATACATTTCCTTCCCGGCATGTTCCCCCCCCCCCCAATAACTGTATTGGCTTTAAACATTATTTTCAGTAGACATCACATTTACATATAGAATGCAGCCCCCAGAGCCCATGTTTAGATCAAAGCATTTATTTTGCTATTGATTCCCACGTGAAATAGCTTGACAACTTTGCTTTTAGAAAATAAGCATTTGATGCTAGTTTAAACAAATTTTAGTTCCCTCCTGCAATACTAGATTTCTCCAAATTTGATTTGCCCAAGTTGTAGTCTTATTGAGCGTGGCAGGTATAGAATAAGTAATCTAAGGGGAAATGACTGAAAATGAAGAAAGGTTTTTTTAATGTCTTTTTTCCACTTAAAACACTTGCATACAATATTTTTGTATGTAGTCTTATCCACCACAGCATACCCTGAGCATTTAAGAATGCTTTTGTAGTAAAACAAATAATTAGTTTGATTAATATTGTAATAATTTTTGTAATGCATGCCTTTAAACTGGTGTAACAGATGGTAAATTTGTCATGAAAATCAGAATCTTTCCACTATAAATATTTAAACAGTTTCCTAAAGAGACATAATAAATGTGAGTCTTTACAACACCTTAAATATTGTCAGTTTTGTAAACCAAGCTTTAACAATTGTGCAGAAAAAGTAAAATAAACTTTTATATTCCTCCTTAGCAGCTCTACAAATCTATCTAAAACTGTCCTCACTGGATAGTTATACAGCTGAATGATAAGTGAGGAGACATAAGAATTGGAGTAAATTGAATGGGAAATACATCATCTTATAACTCTTTCTACATGAATAGAAAAATAACACAACAGTTAATAACACAACTGCCTTAAGATAACTAAACTATATCACAGAAAAATAAACTATTCCCTGTATTTAAATCAAACTAATTTTAGGTTTTGTTTATTGTATTTATATCCCATATTTTCTTGAGAGCTTAAGGTGGTATAAACTTATTAGTTAGGTGTCATCAAGTTCAGATTCAACTTCTGATGACTACATGGACATAAATTTGCCACCTCAACCTCTCTAAAATAACCAGTAGCTTTTACAGGAACATCTTATAATTATTTTAGCCATTGCCTTTCTCTTTTAGTTCCCTTGGCTTTGACATCATCTTCTTGTATCACATTATCAAAATATGTCTTTTTTAAGGCTATGTATTTCTAATTCCTGATTATTATGCCTTGTGAGATGAATGAGTCTCTGGTCAATGATAAATTAATTGCTTTTTGCAATCTATAGAATTGGCTTTAACTGCCTCCAGATCAATCATTGGAGACAGTCACCATTATTTTCTTGCTGTTTCTCAATGATTATATTACCGTTGTAAAGACCATTTTAAAATTTGTATTTGTTATCGTTCAACTTTCCATAGATGTTCGGGGGGGGTTCCCCTAACTTTGGCATTAACCCTCTACAGTTATTTTTTATTTTTATTTTTTTAACTTCTTCAGCTCACTCTTCATGTTTATCTATTCTTCAGGCCAAAAATTCAAACGTTCTAAAACTATTTTTTTCTAGCTCCAAAGCCATTTATTATCTTCGGCAACTGATGAAAGTATAGTCATAAGTTTTGGTGTTAGGATTTTGTGTTCTGTTGATGTTAATAATGTTATTATCTTAAAACAGTATTAAGTTTCACATCTATATATTTACTAGAGTTTCCTTGGGTTCAGATGCTAAATGAACAAACAAATAAGATAGCTGACATATTTTGAATTCTTAGTATTTAATAGTAATAGTAACCCATATTTCTCATTTGCCATGTTTACAATAAACTGTTCTAAATCTTCCTTATTTTTGGGTAACAAAGTTATGTCATCTGGGCCTCATATGGTTAGTGTGTCAAAGCTTTATTTTGATTTTAACTGTCATGTCTTCCAACCATCATTAAATGATGTTGCTTTTTCCATTTGATCCCCTTCTCCCTTCCACAACCACCATCTGTGAAAATACTTCCTTTTTCTATCCTGGCATGGCTATGAACATATTTTCTTGTACCTACATCACACCCAGATGTTTGATGTTATTTCCTAGTATGAGAATTCTTCTGAGATGGTTTCATAATCTGGCACCTGGATATACATCAAAATTTGATGTAATTATTTCTTCCAGTTGTTTCCTTCATCAGACCTGGAAAGCATAACCTGTCTAGCTTTATTGTGGATTACTTTTAGCTTCATTCCTCTTGCAACAAAGAACAGGATATAGGGAAGTTTGTTGAAGATTCAATGTGTGTGTGTCTGATGAACATGTTGAGTATATCTTGAAATGACATGTCAATCTTGAGAAAGCTAAAGAGAGAAAAGTAATAAAGGAGGACTGGGGGAAGAGATATTTGTCCATTTAGTACACCATTTGCTCAGACTAGCAACCAATAGCCATATATTCCAGAAATGAGTTTCTACCAAACAGAGAGCTTAATACTAAAAATCAAATCTTTCGTATCCTAACTCAATTGAAGCTTTTCTGGCTCTTCTAATTTTTTCACAAAACATCTGTGGTATACTGAGTTTGACATTTATTAAGACTGATACAACTTAAAATCCATGAAATATATTAAATTACTCTTGGGTATTTTTTCATTGTCAAGGTTTCAGCATTGTAACCACAAACTTTCTCATATTGTAATATTTGAAGTAGGTTATGATTTTCGACTAATAAAAATAAATTTAAGTCAGTGTCAGAAAATCATATATTAAATCCTGCCCCATTTGTGCAGAGGATTTATTAGAATTATCTTTTGATGAGTCTTCTGCAGATGATGACAATAGTTCTATGTATCAGAGATGCTGAGGAGCTGTTAATTGACAAAGGATTTTTGGAGTGGGAGAGGAAAGATCCCTACTGAGCTATGCTATATGGATATATAGGGAAGTGATCTATACGTATTTTAAGGATAAACATATTCAGAATGAACATCTTATTAATGAAATTTAAGAATGAAAATATTAATAGTATTTGCCAGACTAAATGTCAGATTTAATTACTTATTTTTAAGCTAGATAATCTGGAGGTCTGTTTTAAATGGGAGAATGTTTCATGCAACTGAATCATATTTGTAGTAGCTTGTCCGTTTGCACTATTTGCACTATGTGAACACTGTTAAACTAACAATCTTTCTTTCAGTCTCTGTGTTGACCTGGAATTAGGGGACAGTATAGGAAGTATCAATTGCGAATATGTGCAGATGGTCCTGCTGTCTTTGGGCACTTGCAAAGTCCTGGATGCAGGGTCATGAAAGGACAGCAAGGAAAATACCCAAGGTCCTAACCCACCCGACAACATACAATGTCTTTAGGGAAACACACAAAAGTGAACATTTTTAGCTACCGGTACTTCTGCTTTCTCCCTTCATATCTATAGTGTGCCAGACTTACTGGGTGAAATCTTTATTTTATGTGTGGCAGCTTTGCTGGGTGGATTGCTTATCTAATCAGAAAGAATAAATACAAGGATTTTTTTTTGTCATTCAGGGCTTCTCTCTTTTAAAGAAGCCCGTCTTTGTTCAGCTGAATAAAAACGTAAAGCTTGAACGCAACTTCTGGTTTCCTGTATTTTTTTATCAAGCAAAACCTCAGAACCTGCATGTAGAGAATCATGCATTTCATTAAAATAAAAAAAGTTTGATACTTAAATAGTTGAAAAAAATGTCACAATTAGGGATGAAGTTATCCAAGTTGCTTATGATACTAAGCTTGTGGTTGCTGAGCAAGAAGTTTTGGTCTTAAAAGAGATTCCTCCAAAGATTTTAAGGAGAAGGAAAGATTTTGCCTTTTTGGCACAGGAACTTAAGAAATGCGACATCAAGTTTGGATGGGAGATTCCAGTGGGCATGGTGGTGATTCATGAAGGCAAGAGACATCGTTTGGTCACAGTGACTCAGGCACGTGATTTTTACAGTAAAGTTTTAAAAGCAACCCCTCTACCACTTTTGGAATCTGTAAAGGGAAATGGCGAGGGAAAGCCTCAAGATGCTGAAGGAATACAGACAGAGGAGAATGGTGCTGGAGGGGATCAAATTACAGCTTCATCGGCAGCTGCTGGAGAGCAGAGGATGACGCGTGCCGCCTTAAGACGAGTGAGACAAGAGCAAGAGCAAGATCAGCAGAAAGTTATGGAACCTCCAAAGCGTACTTACAGTGAAGCTGTGGGAGGGGCGCGGCCTAAGGAAGTTAAAGGGGTCCTGGCAGACGTGCTCCAGAAGCTTCGGGATGCCAAGAATGGCGACTAAGTTCCTAACCTGGAATGTTAATGGACTAAATTCACCACAGAAGAGAAAGAAAGTTTTTCAATATTTAAAACAATTTAAGACTGATGTTATCTGCTTGCAAGAAATGCATATTAGGGTTATGGACCAAAAGTACTTGTTGAACTCAAGGTTGGGCACGCAATTTATTGCTTCTGCAATGAATAAGAAAAATGGAGTGGTTATTTATGTTAAGAATACTCTGACAACGGAACTAATTGAAGTAGATAAACAAGGAAGATATGTTATGATAGATTTGCTGTTAGAAGGCAAAAAACACTCTTAGTTGGACTGTATGCTCCTAATCAACAACAAACTGATTTTTTTAGTTCACTACATACAAAGATTACCCAGTTGGATTATAAATCTTTTATTTTTATGGGAGATTGGAATGGTGTCCTGGATGTACAGCTGGACAAATCTGGTTTTTTTAAGCATGCCCCGAGTCATGCTAGATTGCCTAAATCTTTTTTTGAAATGAAGGATGATCTGGAATTGCGAGACATTTGGCGAGAAACACATCTACATGAAAAGGATTATACTTTTTTTTTCTGATAGACACCAATCTTTTTCTAGGATTGATTTTATATTACTGACTAATGATTTTTTCTAGGATTAAGAAGATAAAGATTTGTGCAAGAACTATATCTGACCATAGTCCAGTCTGGTTAGAGATCAACAAGGACAATAGAGATAGGCGCTCCTGGCGCGTAAATGAGAATTTGTTTAGAAATCAGAGAAATGTGGAAGAATGCAAAAAGCAGATGAAGGATTTTTTTGAAATTAATATGAATAAGGATACTTCTATGGACATGGTTTGGGATGCTAGCAAAGCCTATATGAGAGGGGTGTTAATATACATGAATAATAAATACAGACATAATTTGGAAGTTAGGAGGAAAGAACTGGAGAATGAAATTAGGGAAAAAGAAAAGGCCCTAATTTTGAATCCATCAGATGTGAAGATTAAAGAGGTTATTAACTTGCTAAGAGGACAATTTGATAAGTTGATGGCTGATCAGGTGGCAACTAACTTATGGTTTGCGAGGCATAATACTTTTTGTAATGCCAATAAACCAGGTAGGTGGTTAGCCTACAGGTTAAGGAAAAAACAAAGGGCTTCTAATATAGATAAAATTGAATATAAAGGCAAGGTTGTGTTTCAACAGGATCTTATTAAGGAAGCCTTTGTGGACTTTTATTCCAAATTATATGTTAAGGATAAGATTAATGAAATGGATATTGATGTATATTTGAAGAATGCTAGCATCCTGGTTCTTACACAAGAACAAAAGGAAGAGATTAATCAATTGATAACAGAAGAAGAAATTCTTTTAGCAATTAAGCAATTGAAGGTGGACAAAGCACCAGGCATGGACGGACTGACTGCGGTCTATTACAAAAATTTACAATTGGAGCTGATAAAGCCATTAAGGGAATTGTTTCAGACAATTCAGAGGGGAGGAAGGGTGCCTCCGTCTTGGAGAACTGCTTTTATTTCCTTGATTCCGAAGGAAGATCAGGATGTCACCCAAGTAAGAAACTACAGACCAATATCACTTTTAAATACAGACTACAAGATATTTGCTAAGGTTTTAGCTAATAGATTGATGAGGGTTTTGCAACAGATGATCCATGGGGATCAAACTGGGTTTATTTATTTATTTATTTATTTATTTATTTATTTATTTATTTATTTATTTATTTATTTATTTATTTATTTATTTATTACAAATGAAAAATAATGTGAGGCATATAGTTGATGTGGTGGAGTTTTTGGAAAGGAACAACCAGATCCCTGTGGTGTTAATTTTTTTAGATGCTGAAAAAGCTTTTGATCAATTGGATTGGCAATTTCTGATGAAAGTTCTAGATAAAATGAATTTTGGGGATAATTTTTATAACCAATTAGGGCATTATATCAAAAACAAACTGCCCGAATAATAGTAAATAATAGCCTGACTGAAGTATGCAATATTGAGAAGGGCACAAGACAAGGGTGTCCGTTATCACCTCTATTATTTGTTTTAACATTGGAGATATTATTGATAAAAATACAGAACTCGGAAAAAATTAAGGGTATTCAAATTAGAGATCAGGATTATAGATTGAGGGCGTTTGCAGACGATCTGGTTGTTACAGTGACCCAGCCAGAAAACTCTGTTGTGGACCTGATGGAGATAATAATGCAATATGGGAAGGTTTCTGGATTTAAGGTTAATGTACAAAAAACAAAAATTTTAGCCAAAAACATAACAGCATCACAAAAGGCCCTTTTAGAAGGATTAACTGAATTTGAGATTGTTAAAAGGGTTAAATATTTGGGGGTGTATTTGTCAACCTCAAATGCAAAGTTATATAAAAATAATTATGAAAAGTTATGGGGAAAAATTCAAAAAGAATTGGAGAGCTGGGAAAAATTGCAATTGTCTTTACTGGGAAGAATTGCAGCAGTGAAAATGAATGTCCTGCCTAATTTTTATTTTTATTCCAAATGATACCGATTCTTAAAAAAGACTCTAATCTGGAAGAATGGCAACGGGGTATCAATAAATTTGTGTGGGCAGGGAAAAGGCCACGAGTTAAACTTAAGATTATGCAGGATACTCGTGAAAGAGGTGGTCTTAAAATGCCTAATTTTAAATTATATTATGAAGCTGCTGCGTTAGCAGGAATAAGTGATTGGATTAATTTGACACAAGGGAGATTATTAAATCTTGAGGGCCACGACTTGTTATTTGGCTGGCATGCATATTTGTTGTATGATAAGAAGGTAGATAATGTGTTTAAAGTGCATATTTTAAGACAGGCATTGTTGAGAGTATGGAAGAAGTATAGACATAAGTTAGACTACAAGATGCCGTTGTGGGCAATCCCGAAACATGCAATAGAAAATATAAATGTTGGCTTCAAACATGATGTGACTACGTACAATTAGATCTTAAGCTTGGAGAGGAACGTCTGGTGTTTGAAGTTGTACAATCTCTTGCGAGATGAGAAGATCGTTCAAACTTGGTTTCAATATGGTCAATTACGTGCCAGGTGGAAAGAAGATCAGAAAATTGGTTTCTCAATGACTGATGAAAATTTGATAAAGCAAATTAGAAATCAGGGTCCAGCACATATTAAACGGATTTATCTTGCATTGATAGATATTGACTCAGAAACAGAACTTGTTAAAGACTGTATGATAAAATGGGCTCAGAATATTCAAGAAGTTATTACAATGGACACGTGGGAAAAGATCTGGGTGAGGAACGTAAAATTTACGCAAGCCCAAAACCTAAGAGAGAACTTTTATAAAATGTTTTATAGATGGCATTTAGATCCTAAAAAGCTTGCAAGTATGTATCCGAATTATCAACCTAAATGTTGGAGATGTGGTGGTGAAGATGCAACCTATTTTCATATATGGTGGACCTGCAAAAAGGTTAAGGCTTTTTGGACAAAAATTTGGTGGAATATGCAGAAGATCTTCAAGCAAAGGATAAAGTTTTGTCCGCAATTTTTTCTATTGGGTATAATTACAGATGCTACTGTTGTGGACATTAAGTTGATGTTGAATTTAATCACAGCAGCAAGACTCTTAATAGGTCAATATTGGAAGAAGGAGGAACTGCCGACTATAGAAGAATGGACTCTAAAAGTTTCTGACCTGGCGGAAATGGCAAAGATTTCGGCTTACTTGAAAGATCATTCGCAAGAATGTTATATTATGGAGTGGAAAAAGTGGATTGATTATATCCAGAACAAATATGGGACTAAAAAGTTTCACTTAGCATTTGAATAAGTTTTTTTCTCTTTTTCTTCTTTCTTTTTATATGTAATATTAGTATTGCTTGTAGTCATCTCATATGAGCTAGAGTGCGATAGACTTAATAGTTTATTGTTGTTAGCATATGGATGTCTATGATTGTTCTTTGTTTTTATACCTTGTACTTAGCTCTGGGAAGTCGGGGGGGGAGGGGGAATGGGGTGGAGGGATAGGGAGGTTTAGGTAGGGGTGGGTGGAGGGAGGGGGATTGTTAAAGATAAAATGTATTGTAAAACTTTTCAATAAAAAAATGTCACATCTCATCAAAAAAAAATATCCTGTCCAATTCTTGCCTTTTCTACAAACATAACAATTCTTGATAAGACTGAAGCCAAACATTACTAACTTGGGCCATAAAGAATCTTGTAAGAGAACTGACCTTGTAAACCAAGATGCTGAGTTTTAAAGCATAATAATACAAATAGATTGCCCTATATAAAGTGAAGATAATAGTGAGTGACAGCCTATTTTCCTCCATGATCACTTAGATGACCAGTCAAAGGTAGAGCAGAAGAGAGTAGTAAAACAGAAGAAATTATTTCACTATATTTGGGGGGAATATGAAGGAGAGAAAACTGTCTTGTTAATTTCCAAAAATAGTAAAAAAAATCTATTAGCTTGTGATGAAAGGATACTTTATTACATACCTTGTGAAATCAAATTAGTGTATATCTCACAAAATATCAAAGTGCTGTGAAGTAATGAGTTAAATTACACCGTAAAAGTCTATTTGTGCAAAGAAATTAGATGAGGTATCATAGAGCGAGAAAATCTAAAAAGCATGCCAGTAACCTCTATCAAAGCAACCAAAAGCAATCTAAACAAGATAATAAGGATTAACCATTTATTGCATATCTACCATGAAGTCTCACATTTCCTGACTGGAAACTGGAAAGCTGACGGTCAATTGAAAACTATTGACTATTCATTTTTTGTGATTTCACATTTGAGGTTGCAATGAGTTATCTTTTAATAAACACATCTCTTTTGTTGTGTTTATAATTTTGACACCCAATTGTAAAATTATTGTCAGAATGTATAATTTTCTTTCAGAGTGGAATTTCTGGTTCTAGGAAATAGTATCTATTGAACCAAATGAAAAGATACAGTGAAAGGCTGATGCAGATACCGATTCTTATAAGTCACAATTATATAGGTCATTATAATTGAATATTAGTTGATTATGAGGCTACATTCTTAGGAAAAAATGCCACATGACACAGGCTAAATATAATAGAACTCTAATGCTACAACTATTTACTACATGGCTTGACCAATTTGAACTGAATTTTCATACTGGTGGATAAAACCCAAATCTTTCAGCTAGGGGTTTTTGTTTTGTTTTGTTTTGTTTTTGGGATTATCATAATGAGCTATATTGTTAAAATGCTTATGGTACCACTGGATGACATCGCCAGGGCTCGTTGCCTTGGAAGAGTGAGGAAGATTCTCAGGGATGACTCACACCCTGGACGGTATCTCTTTACTCTCCTACCATCCAGTAGGAGAAATAGGAATATAGCCAGCCATACCAACAGGCTGAAAAATAGCTTTTATCCGTGGGCTGTTAGGCTTTTAAATGGGACATAATCTTATGCAGAATTGACTTGGGAGACCGGTGTGTGGTGTAGTTGGTTCACATGGTGTGGTAGGATGGAGGGTTTGTTGTCACTGTGTGTTGGGGGGAGAGAGCACGGGGGGAGGCTCAGCTAATCTCAATGTACACATGTTGTACTTTGACAATAAAGGTTTATTATTATTATTATTATTATTATTATTATTATTATTATTATTATTATTATTATTATTATTATTATTATCACATTTAATGTAATAACTGATGCATACTTTGGTTCATTTATGGAACATAAATACTACATTCATACTATATTCATACTACATACTACATACATAAATACTACGTTCTGATAATAATTGCATGCAATATTAGTAACAGAGACAAACATGTTACTTGCTAAGAAAGGAAGCCAAATTTAGCAAATTTTGCTCTCAGACCTATGTAACAAGCTAGGAAAGAAAAGAATGGTTGTGACAACACAAAATACATTGAGATACTTCATGAATGAAAAGCAATAGAATCCTGAAATAGTTCAAGACAAGGAGAAGACTATTGAAAGCAACATTTCTGTTCCATCTCTGCAGACTAGAAAGTTGTTCTCATATGTTCCTTTTCCTATCAGAGTATAGTGGTTGAAACACAAGTTCAGTTTTGTCATCAATGGAAATAGATGCTATGTGAAGTCACAGGATAAATTTTTCCAGGCCAAACTTTGGAAGCTAAGGGCATATTTAGAATCATTATACTCAATGACTTTATATGCCTTTATCATTGAAGGATGTGAAATGTTTCTTCGCTTGAAGATATTAGCCAGCGCACCAACAGATTTTAGTGGAAAATTCTTTTTTAAAAAAAAAATGTTTTTTTTTATTTTTTATTTATTTATTTTAATTCCATTTATATCCCGCCCTTCTCTGAAGACTCAGGGCGGCTTACAAGCTTAGCAGTAGCCTTCATTCTATGTATATGACTGCTTATTAGGGCTTTCACACACACACCCCCAAGCGGCATTATTACAAAGTCAGCTTATTGCCCCCAACAATCTGGGTCCTCATTTTACCTACCTCGGAAGGATGGAAGGCTGAGTCAACCTTGAGCCTGGTGGGATGCGAACCTGCACTAATTGCAGGCAGCTGGTGTTACTTAAGGAGGCATTAGCCCACTGCTCCACCAAGGCTCTGGGAAGCCTTGAAAACAGAATGCTGGTTGTAATAGATGCTTTTAAACAATATTTAATTTAAATTTTAAATTTTGATGACCGTCTTCATCTTTATTGCTAGAGGATAAAAGAAGTGAAGGTGAGAAAACTGTATCAGTTTCAATATTAAAAAGCCACAAAATTAGAATGCCTAAGCTGTAAGATTTCAAAATTAGCAAAAAAAAAAAAAGATTTCTAGCCATTGAAACATGGAGAGAACTATTTGTTTGCTTTTTTTCTCCCTTACGTCCTATGCATTTATAGACAAAGAACCAGTGGTGGGATTCAGCTGGTTCACATGAGTTTGGCAGAACTGGTAGCTAATTTTTTGTTGCCCAGGCCCAGAATGGACCTCCGGAAGTGGAATCCACACAGAGAACCGGTTGCTCACGTATTTGAATCCCACCACTGCAAAGAACTAAACTTTACAGTGGAAAAGGCTCTGTCATTATAGGACCTGAGGTCAGGAATACTGAGCACAGCGAAGAAATTATACTTGAACTAGAACACCAACCAGTTGGGAAATTGAACACAAAATATGTATTTTTTAAATTCTAATAAAAGAAGAACAGGTTTCGGAAACAAATTACTTCATAGCAATTGAAGGAAATTTTCCATTTTACATTCAATTACCTGTGAGAAATAAGATTGAAATCAGAAGAATCAATAAGAAGGTCAAAAATGAATTTAAAATATTATGGACTGAAGTTTGCATGCTTTCTCCAAAAAGTTATCTTAATATGGGATATTTAATAAATTACGGTGGAAATTCTATTAAAATTCTGCCTTTCTTATTTTATTAGAATATCTATATCTTGAGTCTCATTGTGTTGCTAATCAATGGCTTTTTGTCCCAACTAATTCAAATTGTATATTTTGCATCATTTATTTATGAATAATATAAAAGACTGAAACCATAACTTGCTTGCACTTTCTAAATTGGATTGTGGTAATGGTATTGATAAAAAGAGCTCTGTATGGACATTTTCTTGATTTAAGTACTCTTTTTCAAACTTTCTTTTTCACAGGCAAACTTAGTATAGGCCCTTACAAAACAGCTTGGGAATGTCTATTTGAAAACATACAATGTCTCTATTGTTATATTATAATTCTACTTCAGTTTGACTAACAATTCCACACCCCTCACACATGAAAATAAAAGGACTGACATGGTTTTCTTATGACTTTTCTACATTGGACAAGGTTCAATTGTTCCAAGGTGAGAGTGTCAAGAACAAGCTTGAACTTTCAACTTGCATTGTTTTAAAAACATAATTAGCATGCATTCTTAAAGGAGGAAAAAGTAATATAGTTTTGAGATAAGCTAGTTTATAGTATTACCGTATATACTTGAGTATAAGCCGACTCGAGTATAAGCCGAGACCCCCAATTTCACCCCCAAAAACTGGGAAAAGTTGTTGACTCGAGTATAAGCCGATCCGCCGTTCTGCAAGCCTCCGCCGCCGGCGGAGGCTGGATCCGCGCTCTGCAAGCCTCCGCTGCCGGCGGAGGCTGGATCCGCGCTCTGCAAGCCTCTGCCGCCAGCAGAGGCTCGATCCGCCATTTTGCAAGCCTGAATACACAGGAATACCCTGTGTGGCCGCGGCTCTCGGGGAAGCCCTGGCTGTCCGCTTCCTCGCTCCACGCTGCCATTCGGGGCCCGCGCATTCCCCGGGCAAATCGCGGCGCCCAGCAGGCGAGGAAACACGCCCGCTCCAGTCGCCCCCCCTTCCCTCAGGAGACGCGAAGCAAGTGACCGCCCGGAGCTTACCGAGGACTTGCGCGCGGCCGAGGCTTCGGTGCTTCCAGGATCGCGCGCACCTCTCCCAAGCCGCCGCCGTCCGGAGACCTGCCGAAGTTTGGGGAGGTTTGGGGAGGTGCGCGCGCACCTCCCCAAACCTCCCCAAACGTCGGCAGGTCTCCGGACCTCCGCGCCCTGCCTGCCTGCTTCTTTCCGCTGCGGAAAGAAGCAGGCAGGCAGGGCGCGGAGGAACGGAGACCTGCCGACGTTTGGGGAGGTTTGGGCGCCTCCCCAAACCTCCCCAAACGTCGGCAGGTCTCCGTTCCTCCGCGCAGACCTGCCAACGTTTGGGGAGGTTTGGGCGCCTCCCCAAACCTCCCCAAACGTCGGCAGGTCTCCGTTCCTCCTGCCGACGTTTGGGGAGGTTTGGGCGCCTCCCCAAACCTCCCCAAACGTCGGCAGGTCTCCGTTCCTCCGCGCAGACCTGCCGACGTTTGGGGAGGTTTGGGCGCCTCCCCAAACCTCCCCAAACGTCGGCAGGTCTCCGTTCCTCCTGCCGACGTTTGGGGAGGTTTGGGCGCCTCCCCAAACCTCCCCAGGTCTCCGTTCCTCCGCGCAGACCTGCCGACGTTTGGGGAGGTTTGGGCGCCTCCCCAAACCTCCCCAAACGTCGGCAGGTCTCCGTTCCTCCTGCCGACGTTTGGGGAGGTTTGGGCGCCTCCCCAAACCTCCCCAGGTCTCCGTTCCTCCGCGCAGACCTGCCGACGTTTGGGGAGGTTTGGGCGCCTCCCCAAACCTCCCCAAACGTTGGCAGGTCTCCGTTCCTCCTGCCGACGTTTGGGGAGGTTTGGGCACCTCCCCAAACCTCCCCAGGTCTCCGTTCCTCCACGCAGACCTGCCGACGTTTGGGGAGGTTTGGGCGCCTCCCCAAACCTCCCCAAACATCGGCAGGTCTGCGCGGAGGAACGGAGACCTGGGGAGGTTTGGGGAGGCGCCCAAACCTCCCCAAACGTCGGCAGGAGGAACGGAGACCTGCCGACGTTTGGGGAGGTTTGGGGAGGCGCCCAAACCTCCCCAAACGTCGGCAGGTCTGCGCGGAGGAACGGAGACCTGGGGAGATTTGGGGAGGCGCCCAAACCTCCCCAAACGTCGGCAGGAGGAACGGAGACCTGCCGACGTTTGGGGAGGTTTGGGGAGGCGCCCAAACCTCCCCAAACGTCGGCAGGTCTGCGCGGAGGAACGGAGACCTGGGGAGGTTTGGGGAGGCGCCCAAACCTCCCCAAACGTCGGCAGGAGGAACGGAGACCTGCCGACGTTTGGGGAGGTTGGGGAGGCGCCCAAACCTCCCCAAACGTCGGCAGGTCTGCGCGGAGGAACGGAGACCTGGGGAGGTTTGGGGAGGCGCCCAAACCTCCCCAAACGTCGGCAGGAGGAACGGAGACCTGCCGACGTTTGGGGAGGTTTGGGGAGGCGCCCAAACCTCCCCAAACGTCGGCAGGTCTGCGCGGAGGAACGGAGACCTGGGGAGGTTTGGGGAGGTGCCCAAACCTCCCCAAACGTCGGCAGGAGGAACGGAGACCTGCCGACGTTTAGGGAGGTTTGGGGAGGCGCCCAAACCTCCCCAAACGTCGGCAGGTCTGCGCGGAGGAACGGAGACCTGGGGAGGTTTGGGGAGGCGCCCAAACCTCCCCAAACGTCGGCAGGAGGAACGGAGACCTGCCAACGTTTGGGGAGGTTTGGGGAGGCGCCCAAACCTCCCCAAACATCGGCAGGAGGAACGGAGACCTGCCGACGTTTGGGGAGGTTTGGGGAGGCGCCCAAACCTCCCCAAACGTCGGCAGGTCTGCACGGAGGAACGGAGACCTGGGGAGGTTTGGGGAGGTGCCCAAACCTCCCCAAACGTCGGCAGGAGGAACGGAGACCTGCCAACGTTTGGGGAGGTTTGGGGAGGCGCCCAAACCTCCCCAAACATCGGCAGGAGGAACGGAGACCTGCCGACGTTTGGGGAGGTTTGGGGAGGCGCCCAAACCTCCCCAAACGTCGGCAGGTCTCCGTTCCTCCGCGCCCTGCCTGCCTGCTTCTTTCCGCTGCGGAAAGAAGCAGGCAGGCAGGGCGCGGAGGAACGGAGACCTGCCGAAGTTTGGGGAGGTTTGGGGAGGTGCGCGCGCACCTCCCCAAACCTCCCCAAACTTCGGCAGGTCTCGGACGGCGGTGGCTTGGGAGAGGTGCGCGCGATCCCGGAAGCACCAAAGCCTCGGCCGCGCACAAGTCCTCGGTAAGTTTTTTTGTTGACTGGAGTATAAGCCGAAGTGGAATTTTTCAGCCCAAAAAGTGGGCTGAAAAATTCGGCTTATACTCAAGTATATACAGTATATAGTTTGTTTATTTTTCTGCCCATCTTAAATACAGTATGGCTTTGAGCATATCATTATATTATAATGAGTTGAAAGATTTAATTTCATATAATTAGATTTCACACATATTGTCTTTAGTGAAATTTTTATAACACAGCAGAAGAAATCTTTTTTTTAATGGAACTTTCATTTTCAATTTGGAATTTAGCATCCTAAAATAGATTCATCTTTCTTTAAAAATGTCATACCATACTATGCAAATGAAAATGAAAATGAAAAATGCTATCATTATGTCCAATTATTGGTGATACCATGGACCAGTTCTCGCTATATTTATTAATATTGTATAGCTTCTGTCAGTTATTTTAGGATATGGCTGGTGTCAGCTTTGATGGTGTCTAGCTACCATACTTTTTTTGGGGGGGTGGGGGAGGCCCATTGCCTTTTTTTTCTGACCATTCTGACCATAACTGCCTTTTCCAGTGAGTTTGATCACATGGCTTGGTCCAAATAAGTAAGGTGGGATTTTGTGGTTTATCCTTTCCAGTGATATGTCTGGTTTTATATGCTACAGTACTTGTCACCTTTGCTATCCAATGAATATGCAGGAGCTTTCTCCAACACCACAACTTGAACCAGTTGATTTTCCTCCTGTCTAATTTTTCCATTGTCAGTCTCTCACAACCATAAGTAGATATGAGAACTGTAATAACACAGACTAATCTGCTTTTAGTTTCCAGGCCGATGTCCTTGCTTTTCTATCTTCAATTCATGCTCATAAATGCTGGGTAACCCAGTGAGATTCAAGATTTTGTTTCTGGACTGCATTCATGAACCCTTGCACACATTTGATCTCTTCACTGTCAAATGTTATTTTAACTTTTCTATTCTTCACAGTGGCTGTGAGCTTGGTCTTGTTGATATCTAGGAAAAGCTCCAATTTATTTATTTTATTTATTTTATTTTATTAAATTTATATACCGCCCTATTCCCATAGGACTCAGGGCGGTTTACAGGGAGAGTTAAAAACAAAGATACAAAAATTAAAATCAGATTAAAATTAATTAAATCAAGTCCCCAAAATTTAAACTAAACCCAATAAAATTAAAACCCCTCAGCCTGGGGGGTTTCTTGATTTCTTGTTTAAGTCTTTTGATTAGAAGTATCATCTGATGATAATCATAGTGGAACAAAGCTGTCATTTACAGGTCTCAATCTTGTCTGAATTGTATGGGATTCATTAAACATCCTTCCCACAGGTCTCTGCCTCTTTTAACCCATGTCCCATGCCTGTCTACTTTTCCTTATGTTCAGTATTGATACTGCTAGACACTTACAGATATAGATAGAGACATAGATTTAATCTGCTGCATCTAAAGTTTGCAAAAACTTGAAAATAGAAGGTAGAAATACATTCAAATACATGCAGTGGTTCAGAGGATTATGAAGATTAATATTTAGTAGACACCAAAGTTCTTCCTTTTGAGACTGAAGGAAAAACAGTGGGGGGGAAAATAACAACAGTGGAAAAAACTGTGGAAAATAACCAGAGGAACTTAGTTTTTGTATATGGTAACTACAGTGAGATTATTGTATGCACAAAGTTGGAAAGATTTGGCAATATCTACAATGAAGGAATGGTTGGTAAAGATGGTGGAACTTGTTAAGATGGCCAAACTGACTTCTTTGATCAGAGAAAAGACATTAAATAAGTTTATTGCTGACTGGAAACCCTTATGGTCTTTTTGCATAAAAAGGAAATAAATGAACTTATGATTTTTGCTTTTTACAATTAGAGAAGAAAGATTACAGGAGCAAGAGAGTCATTTACAGTATATCATGATGTAACTTTAGAAAAAGATAAATGTATAACAACTTACAATTGCTGTAAAGAAGATTGGAATCCATCCAATCAGAATATTCCTTTTTTCTTCCTTTGCTATGTTTTATTTTTTAATTTTTTTAATTAATTTTCTAATATTGCAATTAACATGTTTGAAAAGCAATGTGGCGGCTGGGTTATAGTTTTGGGGCATCTTGTTTAATCTCTTTTAATTTTTGTATTCTTGTCTTTTAACATGTATTGCCCTGTTCACCGCCCTGAGTCCTTTGGGAGAAGGGCGGTATACAAATAAAATTATTTATTATTATTATTATTATTATTATTATTATTATTATTATTATTATTATTATTATTATTATTATTATTATTATTATTATTATTACAATAATTCCATTACATTTAAGTATCATCAATACAAATCTCAAAATATTACAACTAATTCCCTCTTTCCCCCTTTATTTATACTGTCTCATATTCAAGCCAACAAAGTTCTTATTCTATTGATCAAACAGCAAACAGCTTTCTAATATTCATCAAAAATCTTTAATTTATGTATATCTTAATTAACTTAACATTTCATCTTTTAGACAATGACCTAATAATTTTTCTTAATTTTGATTTCCCATTAATATTTTAAAATTAACATTTATTCTTCATCATTTCCAAGTTTTAAGTGACCCCAATTTTTATCACAATTCCCCCACAGTTTGAAGTTCTGAATACACTTCTTATCTATACAAACTTCTCTCTGTCTAATCAACCAATTAATAATACGGATGATATTCTTATTTTCTAGTAATTCTCAGGTTTCTTAAACGCTCCAATTTAATAGCCAAGATTACTTTTTCCACACTAATTTCATCACAATAACTTATATTCAAATCTTAATTGTTTTTAACATTCAATCTTTTAACCCATCAGTAACCTAATAAGCCTTTCCCAGTTTTATTTTCCCTTGATATTTAAATTTAACATTTAATATTTATTTTTCCAGATTTTTAATTATCCACAATTCCTTTATCTCTGTTCCTCACAAAATCTAGTATTTAAGATACACATCTAATATATAGGTTGTTATCATCTACCTTAACAAATTAGTAAAACAATATATATATATTTTTTTATTTTAATATTTATACTTCTGAATTTTGCATAACCAGAATTTTCTTTATCTCACACCATTACAATGTTTTATGTCCAGAATACCTAATTTATCTATTTGTATATATTCTACTTTAGATCTCATATGTAAATCAAAACCTTATTTTTTTCAGTCTTATTCTAGCTTTTTTTCTTTGCCAAATCATCTTCTGTGTCTTTGCTTTTAAGTCATCAAGCAGATTTCCTTGTGTTGTTGTAGTTATTGTTTGGCATTGAAAGGACCATCCACTTACCATTTTTTTAAGAGGACCAGCTGATCTGGCAGGTCATCTCCTTGTTTTCCCATCTGGATGTAGTTGTCCGAAAATATTTATCTTCTCTTCCATCTGTTTTTCTTTTGAATCTTCAAATTCCTTCTGATTTATAAGAAAAGTCCTTTCCTTTTTCTCTATTATCAATTTCTTTTCTGTATCTTCCATTATCTGTATTTGTTGAATAGTTCAATCTTTTGTCATAGCATTTAATTGTTCCACTTTTTCTTAGACTTCTGTATAGATGATTCTTTAGTTGAAATCATAGTTTAAGTTTGAGTGTCCAAGATGCTTTCTTGTTTTTTCCTGCCATTTCTTAATTCATCTACAGCTGTGAGGAGAGTTTGGATAATCACTTTTAAGATACAAAGAGTTTGTTGCTGTTCTTCCTCTGTGGGAGAGGTCCATTCCTGTTTTTCTTCCATTATAGTATATTAAAACTGAAAGCTTACAGTCAGAAAGTCCAATAAATGAAAAACAGAGCTGAATTTCTTCCAGCTGGTATTTCAAGGTTGAATATATCTTATCTCTTCGCTAAGCTGTCAACAAGTCCCTCTTAGACAATAACAGGTTAAAATCTCAAATTCAGCCAGCAGATGTCACCTCAGAGCTATTTTGATCTTTTCAGTTTTTTCTTCTTTTTTAAAGGAAAAAAAAACCCAAATCTTCAATAAAAATACGTAGGAATAAAAATCAGAGAGCAGTAAAAAATAGAAAATTGAAAAATCTTATAATCCACCAATTTTAGGAAATAGAATTCCAATTAGGATTTTTTAAAAAATGTTTTAAACTCCCTGGGTAACTGATCACCGCTATTTCTGGAGGGTTAGGGTTAGGGACGCAGTAGCTCAGTGGGTTAGGACGCTGAGCTTGTCAATCAGAAGGTCGGCAGTTTGGCGGGACGAATCCCGAGTGCCGCGTAACAGAGTGAGCGCCTGTTACTCGTCCCAGCTTCTGCCAACCTAGCAGTTCGAAAGCACGTAAAAATGCAAGTAGAAAAATAGGGACCACTACGTTGGGAAGGTAACAGCATTCCATGCTCCTTTGGCATCTAGTCATGCCGGCCACATGACCACAGAGACGTCCTCGGACAAGCGCTGGGTCTTTGGCTTTGAAACGGAGATGATCACCAGCCCCTAGAGTTGGAAATGACTAGCACACATGTGCAGAGGAACCTTTACCTTTACCTATTTCTGGAGGGAGGGCTAAAATCCCCCTTCCCTCACCACAGGGGAAAAAAATGCTTTAGCAGCTTATGCAGGTAAATAAGTAATTAGGATGCAAGAGGGTTAGATCTTCCATGCTGCTTTAAGAATGCCAGATGGTAGCTGTGATTTCAGCTGTCTGCAGACTATATCTCTGTGGCAGACCATGTCTCTATGATTGGCCTTTTGTTTGCCAATTTGGAGGGATTTGCTAGCTCTAGCAGGAGGGTTGCCAATCTCCCACGATCCAGCAATGGCCCCCTCCTTGCTGGTTGCCTCTACAAGGCAACTTTCTACCCTTTTCAGGGTCCCCCACCGATCCGAAACTGGACGGGGGAAACAGAGCTCGTCTCCCAGACATCCATGGCGGCTGTGAGGCAAACCAGAAATCTTTATTTTTTTTCTTGGACTTTTAGCATTCTCTTTTCTTTCTTTCTTTTTTCTTTCTCATTTTATATAAATTTGTATTATTTTTAATCTTAATTTTATAGATTTTAATAAAAATCATTTTTTAAAAAAAGAAAGAAAGAAAAGAGAATATAGACGATAAATCTGTGACCAAAAGTGCCCCCCCAATTAATAAAATAATATCAGTTGGGCTTGGGCTTTAGGAAACTTTTAAAAATGAAATTTTCTTCTTTAAAAACACTCTGTAATCAAGAGGACCAGAACAGCATGCTCAGAATACACATATATACCAAAGCTTAATAAGACAACAATTTAAAGTTCTACTTTCAAAAAGTGCCCTTTGCTGGTTTGGCTGGCTGACTGATTTTACACTAAAAATGCAAAGATTGTATTCTGCCTGGGGTGAGCTTCTGGTGCTTATTGCACTCTATGTATTCCCTTATGCTTTGTTGAAGGGGAAAAGTCAGAGAGCATTTAAAATGCAAAGGCTTTACATTGCTCAATTTGATTTGATTTGATTTCAGTTTTAGTGTTGGTAGATTCAGCCCATGCATTTTGATGGTGTATTTTACTGTAAAGTTTTGTTTGCAATGACTGCTTCTCTGCCTTTTGTCTCTGATATTTCAAGCATTAAAAGAGATTTTTAAAAATGTTTAGTCTTCTAAGCAAAGACTAGGTGCATGCCTCACAATTGATTTTAGCTCTGCACGGGCGGTGTTTTAGGTTATAAACAGGGATGCAGACAGAGATGGCTTAATGTTTCTCAGGTGGAGATCTATAATATTCTCATTCCAACTAGAGGCAATCAGCAGCTGATATCATACATCTGTGATCATACAGCCTCTTCCCCCCCCTTTTTTTTGGCAAACATCCAACCACTGCTGGGCTGCCAAAAAAACATGCTGTAGTTGCTTCTTGAATATGCTAATTGCTCAGGAGTTGGTATGACATCCGCAAGATAACCAAACATTTAAATTAAAAGGGAAATGAAAGAAATCCACTGCTCAGGTAGAGAGGGATTTGTGTCTGGATTACTCAAGGGAGTCTAACTTGGAACACACTGAAAAGAATGAGGAAGTGTACATATGTGCTTTTAAAAAAGAGTACAGTTAATTTCACTGTATTTCTTATAGTGCCTGTGACTTCTGGGACAGATTACCTAGTGCTCACAAAGGAAATCAATTACTTTCATAGAATTTGTCTTCAGTTATTTCAGAAATGTTGTAAAATTCACCCTTTCCCAAATGTCTTGAAATTTAGATGGCAAGTAGATAGAAACCGTTCCATTAACTTGTGCCACTGAAGTTTCAAGGAAAAGTCAAGAGAGTCATACCAAGTTATGATTGCTTTCTATGACCAGACCTTTGAAACACAGGAAAATTTGTTCTGTCTACTGAAGCTGTTTCAAATAATGTCCCATCAGAACATTTAAGCTCTTTTGAATCTTGTTCCAATATTATACATCGATTTAATATTTTCCAGTTGAATGTTGTGGTTGGGACTACATTTTTCCAAAATCATAGTAAAATATTTTTTGTTTTGGGTTTACTCAAAGCCTTTTCCCAAGAAGACTTAGTATTATGCAATATTATTCCATATATGTAGTTTATTTAAAGCCAAATAAAATTGTGTTGTTGTTGTTAGTTGCGAAGTCGTGTCCGACCCATCACGACCCCATGGACAACGTTCCTCCAGGCCTTCCTGTCATCCACCATCCTCCGGAGTCCATTCAAGCTCACACCCACTGCTTCAGTGACTCCATCCAGCCACCTCATTCTCTGTCGTCCCCTTCTTCTATTGTCCTCAATCTTTCCCAGCATTAGGCTCTTCTCCAGTGAGTCCTTCCTTCTCATTAGATGGCCAAAGTATTTGAGTTTTAGCTTCAGGATCTGGCCTTCTAAAGAGCAGTCAGGGTTGATCTCCTCTAGGACTGACCGGTTTGATCGCCTTGCAGTCCAAGGGACTCGCAGGAGTCTTCTCCAGCACCAGAGTTCAAAGGCTTCAATTCTTTGGCGTTCAGCCTTTCTTATGGTCCAGCTTTCACTGCCATACATTGCAACTGGGAAGACCATAGCCTTGACTATACACACTTTTGTTGACAGGGTGATGTCTCTGCTTTTTAGTGTGCTGTCTAGATTTGCCATGGCTTTCCTCCCCAGGAGCAAGCGTCTTTTAATTTCTTGGCTACAGTCCCCATCTGCAGTGATCTTGGAGCCCAGGAAAATAAAATCTGTCACTACCTCCATTTCTTCCCCATCTATTTGCCAGGAATTGAGAGGGCCAGATGCCATGATCTTGGTTTTCTTAATGTTTAGTTTCAACCCAAGTTTTGCACTCTCCTTCTTCACTCGCAACAAGAGGCTCTTTAGTTCCTCTTCACTTTCTGCCATTAGAGTGGTGTCATCTGCATATCTTAGGTTGTTGATGTTTCTTCCGGCAATCTTAATTCCAACTTTTGATTCATCTAGCCCTGCCTTTCTCATGATGTGCTCTGCATATAAATTAAATAGGCAAGGCGACAGTATACAGCCTTGCCGGACTCCTTTCCCAATTTTGAACCAATCAGTGGTTCTGTGTCCAGTTCTCACTGTTGCTTCTTGGCCCGCATATAGGTTTCTCAAAAGACAAATAAGATGGTCTGGTATGCCCATCTCTTTAAGGACTTGCCACAGTTTGTTATGATCCACACAATCAAAGGCTTTAGCATAGTCAATGAAGCAGAAGTAGATGTTTTTCTGGAACTCTCTAGCTTTCTCCATGATCCAGCGTATGTTAGCAATTTGATCTCTAGTTCCTCTGCCTCTTCGAAATCCTGCCTGTACTTCTGGTAGTTCTCGATCCACATACTGCTGGAGTCTAGCTTGTAGAATTTTAAGCATAACTTTACTAGCATGAGAAATGAGTGCAATGGTGCGATAGTTTGAACATTCTTTGGCACTGCCTTTCTTTGGAATTGGAATGTAAACTGATCTTTTCCAATCCTGTGGCCACTGTTGAGTTTTCCAAATTTGCTGGCAAATTGAGTGTAGCACTTTTACTGCATCGTCTTTTAAGATTTTGAATAGCTCAGCTGGAATACTGTCACCTCCACTAGCTTTGTTGTTGCTCAGCTTTTCTAAGGCCCACTTCACTTCACATTCTAAGATGTCTGGCTCGAGGTCAGTGACCACCTCATTGTGATTGTCAGGGATGTTAAGCTCATTCCTGTATAGTTCTTCTGTGTAATTTTGCCACCTCTTCTTAATCTCTTCTGCCTCTGTTAGGTCCCTGCCATTTTGGTCCTTTATCATGCCCATTTTTGCATGAAACGTTCCTTTCATCTCTCCAATTTTCTTGAAAAGATCTCTGGTCCTCCCTATTCTATTGTTTTCTTCTATTTCTTTGCATTGTTCATTTAAGAAGGCATTCTTATCTCTTCTAGCTATTCTTTGGAATTCTGCATTTAATTGGGCATATCTTTCTTTTTCTCCCTTGCCTTTCGCTTCCCTCCTTTCCTCAGCTATTTGCAAAGCTTCCTCAGACAGCCGTTTTGCTTTCTTGCATTTCTTTTTCTTTGGGATGGTTTTGGTTGCTACCTGTTGTACAATGTTGCGAACCTCTGTCCATAGTTCTTCAGGCACTCTGTCTATCAGATCTAATTCCTTAAATCTATTTGTCACCTCTACTGTATATTCAACAGGGATATGATTTAATTCATACCTGACTGGCCTAGCGCTTTTCCCTACTTTCTTTAATTTAAGCCTAAACTTTGCAACAAGAAGCTCATGGTCTGAGCCACAGTCAGCTCCTGGTCTTGTTTTTACTGACTGTATAGAGCTTCTCCATCTTTGGCTGCAGAGCATATAGTCAATCTGATTTCTGTGTTGACCGTCTGGTGATGTCCATGTGTAAAGCCGTCTCTTGGGTTGTTGGAAAACAGTGTTTGCTATGACCATCGTATTCTCTTGACAAAATTCTATCAGCCTGTGCCCTGCTTCATTTTGTACTCCAAGGCCAAACTTGCCTGTTATTCCAGTTATCTTTTGGCTTCCTACTTTAGCATTCCAATCCCCCATGACGATAAGGACATCATTTTTTGGTGTTAGTTCTATAAGGTGCTGTAGGGCTTCATAGAACCGGTCAATTTCATCCTCTTCAGCACCGGTGGTTGGGGCATAGACTTGGACTACTGTGATATTGAATGGTTTGCCTTGGATTCGAACTGAGATCATTCTGTCATTTTGAGGATTGTATCCCAGTATTGCTTTTCCTATTTTTTTATTGACTATGAAGGCTACTCCATTTCTTCTGAGGGATTCTTGCCCGCAGTAGTATACCTGATGGTCATCTGAATTAAATTCACCCATTCCTGTCCATTTTAGTTCGCTGATACCTAAGATGTCGATGTTTAGTCTTGCCATCTCTTGTTTGACCACATCCAGCCTTCCTTGATTCATGGATCTTACATTCCAGGTTCCTATGGAGAAAAAATCTTTACAGCATCGGACTTTCCTTTCACCACCAGACATATCCACAGCTGAGTGTCCTTTCGGCTTTGGCCCAGTCGCTTCATTCTTTCTGGCGCTACTAGTACTAGCCCTCTGCTCTTCCCCAGTAGCATATTGGACGCCTTCCGACCTGAGGGGCTCATCTTCCAGCGTCATATCGTTTTGCCTTTTGGTACTGTCCATAGGGTTTTCATTGCAAAGATACTGGAGTGGTTTGCCATTTCCTTCTCCAGTGGATCACGTTTTGTCAGAACTCTCTGCTATGACCTTTCCGTCTTGGGTGGCCCTGCACGGCATAGCTCATAGCTTCATTGAATTATGCAAGCCCCTTCGCCACGACAAGGCAGTAATCCATGAAGGGGAAAATTGTGTTAAATAACATTAATTGTACCATTAAGTTTATGTAGGGGAAAGGAAGAGAATAAGTGCATTTTCCAATTCCCAAACTAGTCTAGAAGAATGCTATGATTTATAGTATTGAAGGCTACTGAGAGAGTAAGGAGAATGAAGATAGATGCTCCACCATCATCCCACTTCTCCTGAGGTTAGTGATGGTTTTTAAGTCCTTACATGGCATGAGTCCGGAATACCTCGGGGACCACCTGCTGCCGGCGTCGACTCCCCTCTGCCCTGTGCGTTCCCACAGAGAGGGCCTCCTCAGGGTGCCTCCAGTCAGAGAATGTCAGCTGGTGGCCCCCAGGGGGTGGGCCTTCTCTGTGGGCGCTCCGGCTTTGTGGAATCAGCTGCCGGTTGAGCTCCGGATGGCACCGGATCTCCGCTCCTTCCGGCGCGGGTTAAAGACCCATTTATTTGAACAAGCTGGCCTGGCCTGATGGGGAGTTACTTAGGGTTTTAATATTTATATATATTTTCTATTGTTTTTACTGTGGGCAATAATTTAATTCTTTTTTAACTTTTGTATTTTTGTAGTTTTATGATATGCCCTGTTCACCGCCCTGAGTCCTTCGGGAGAAGGGCGGTATAAAAATTTAATAAACCTTAAACCTTAAACCTTATCTAATGTATTAGTGCAATCTGAAATCTGACTGGAAGTTGTTCAGATAATTGTCTTAATCCAAAGTTGTTTGTAATTGCTGTGCAATTTCATTAAATTTCTTAATAAACTTCTCTAAAATGGGAACATTGAACCCTGGATGGAAGTTGTTTAGCATGGTCAGATCCAGCAATGGCTTTTGAAAAAAAACAACTTCATTGATTTTCAAACATATTAAAAGATAATATTTATTAAAAAGATAAATAGACAAGGAAAAAGGTTTATGAAAGAGAGAAAAAATAAAAAGAAGGAAGGTATACATGCAAAAAAGAAAGAAAAAAGTGATAAAAATAGAAAAAGAATGCCCTCCAGCTTTCTTTGGTAGTGGTATAAATAAAAAAATACATCAAACATTTTAACATTTCTCCACATTATTTTTATAATTACAATAATTCTAAACATCAAATACTAAAATCAACATTTAATTTCTTTCAGTTTCCCATTAAAAATCCAAATGTCCTTTTCAAATAGAAATAAAAATAATCACTCTTTTCCTTAATCAAAGAAGTCAGTTTTGCCATTTCCACCAATTCTATCAGTTTCGTCAACCAGATATCTGTGTAGAAATACCTCTACTACCCTCTCTATGTGGTTTACAGAGTCAGTATGTTTTCCCCAACAAACTGGCTCCTCATCTTACCAACTTCAGAAGGATGGAAGGCCATGTCAATCCTGAGCTGGTGAAAATTGAACTGCCAAAATGCTGACAGCCAGCAGTCAGCAGAAGTAGCCTGCAGTACTGCATTCTAACCACTGCTCCACCATGGTTCATAGAACTATTCACATTACATATTTCTAATGACGGTAAAGGCAAATTAGAACATACTGCAGAAACTAAAAGTCACAGCCGCATAAGAAGTCAGCGGAACAGCTAGCTACAGTTTAACGAAGAGAAGAGTGAGGGGTGACATGATAGCAGTGTTCCAATATCTCAGGGGCTGCCACAGAGAAGAGGGAGTCAAGCTATTCTCCAAAGCACCTGAAGGCAGGACAAGAAGCAACGGATGGAAACTAGTCAAGGAGAGAAGCAACCTAGAACTAAGGAGAAACTTCCTGATTAACCAGTGGAACAACCTGCCTCCAGAAGTGGTGAATGCTCCAACACTGGAAGTTTTTAAGAAGAGACTGCACAGCTATTTGCCTGAAATGGTATAGGGTTTCCTGCCTGAGCAGGGGGTTGGACTAGATGACCTCCAAGGTCCCTTCCAACTACTTCTTCTTCTTCTTCTTCTTCTTCTTCTTCTTCTTCTTCTTCTTCTTCTTCTTCTTCTTCTTCTTCTTCTTCTTCTTCTTCTTCTTCTTCTTCTTCTTATTATTATTATTATTATTATTATTATTATTATTATTATTATTATTATTATTATTATTATTATTATTATTATTATTATTATTATTATTATTATTATTATTATTACAGTAAAGAAGACTAAAACAAAGCATCACTAACATTCAACCATATCTCAATTATCAGAGATGCACAGAATCCCAAGGTGCCTTGTGCCAAGATAAAACCTAAAATAAATGTGCATTCAAATATAAATAAATATGTCATGTGAAATGCATTGATTCAGATGAGAATCAGAATCATATCAGAATATGATCATTATGCACAATGAAGAAATTAAGCAGTTGGGTGTATACTTGGATTCTGAGATCCTTGGCTGTCAACACAATGTTCCTGCTGTGATTCAACAGAACTACCTAATTCTTCTTGGAAAGACATAAAAAATATCCCAATCAGAGACATCTGCTATGATTATTGGATGTTTCTAAAAGCAGCAGGGGGTAAGGCTACCAGTGATTCATCTATTCTTGTGTAGTTATAATTTGGAAATAATATCTGATTACATAGAAGTAAAGAACACATTCAGAAAAAAAATGTCCTCTTAATGGAGGTTGGAACTTATGCTATTTACACTTGAAAACTACTCACATCACAGTATGGATCCTTTTTTGAAAATGTTTAAAATAAACACCTGCTAAACTCTTTAAGACTCCCATCTCTCTTATGTTAAAACAATTTCATAGGTTCCTAATCCATTTGTGAATATATGCTTTGGCCATTAAGATCAAAATCATTCTTGTTAATAATATTTTTAATGTAAGTTGCTTGGTAAATACCATTCTGTAGGAAGTATAAAATAAACAAATGCATAAACATATTCAAGCAATCTGTTCCAATATTATCATAGGTTATTCAGGCATTCCAAAAGCCTATAGCCATAGGCCTTTCACTGTGAAAAAAATGGCCTTAATGAGTAATAATTAGTTATATTACCAATTTTAAAACAATTGAAGTGGCTTCTTGGCAATTTCTGAACACTGTTATTAATTATAGAACTAGAATAATGAAGACAGAGAATTTTATTAAGAGAAAGAACAGCAAATTTGTTCCTTCAGAAGTTGCTGACCTTTAATATATTCTAGAGCAGACATGTCAAACTCGCGACGTCACATGACGTCTTGCGACATATTGGAACTTTTTCCCCACTGCCGGCCCATAGGCTGGATGTGTCATCTGGAAGCCGTGCCTACCCCATTGCCAGCAATGGCAAAAAGGCTCCCATACATTGCACAACATCACGTGACATCGCAATTTTGACATGTCTGCTCTAGGGAATAGTGACATTTCACCCTACCTGTCATAGATATATATAGTCCTTAGAATAAGCAGAGTACTGTATATGTAGGGTATAATCCAAATTAACTAATTTGCATGTATGTTGCTTAGCAACCAGATGGAAGTTTTCTTTTCACATTTATGGTCATTATGTATTACCGGTATGTTCTTTTATGAGTATTCAGTTTTGCTAGATATTCATATTTTAACATTCAACTCTATTATTTATGGATCCATTTTTTTTCAAATTTTCAACACCTGAAAAGTTAGTTATGATAAATATTGATATAAAGATACTGTAATCTGCAAGGATAGGTATAAATTATATCCACGGTATGATTTTTACACCAATCATCTTATTTTATAAATTTTACATGAAAAAAAAATTATACTCTTGAAATTTTCTTTTAATTTGATTGACGTTTTTTGGTGATAGAGTTTAAAGTAATTTTCTCTAATAAATGTTTTGTGTTCTCTTCTAACAATTATATAATGCATTTTTGAATATGACTTTTTAATAGAAGAATTTCACTATGAGAATATCAATACGGTGTACTGGTTAAGAACATGGACCAGTGCTAGGAAGATCCATGTTCAATCAGTAGGCATGGAAAAACACTGCCTGACTGTAAAATAGTCGCTTTTCGTCTTAAGACAGCCTACCTCACAAATATGTTGTTATGAAGAAAAAATAAAGGAGGAGATGCTATAAATGTTGCCTGGGCACCTAGGAAAAAAATTGGATATCAGCCTAATAGCTAAATACATATTTAAGCATGTGGTTAAATTTTTATACTGATTTGGAAAGTGGAAATTAATGTGTGCATTAAAACAAATCAATAAGCAAACTTTATCCATTGCAGCATAACACTGTATAAGATCACATTTTTTTGAATTGCAAATACTGATAGAAGCCACATTTATAAATTGAAATGCTTTTTAATCTGATGTTACTATTTTTTTTTTAGTTTTTAACTTTTATTTCTTATTTTAATTCACTTAACAATTTTATCACAGTGCTTATCTTCTGTAACTTGATTTATATAAGGAGAGAAGTTTTAATCACTATTTTATTTTATTGTGAATTACTTCAGCAAGTCTTAGAATCCCAAAGCAAAGTCAACATTTAAAAATAACATATGCTTTTGCTAGTGTTTCTGGATTATGCACAATTGAAAATAATCAGTAAACTCGTATGAGCTAGGATCAGTAGTCCACAAAGTCAGAGGGATTTTATTTTGAGATAGGTAATTAGTTGAAGTTGCTGAATTCTTGACTTTAATTAAGGAAGTAACAGATGCTTTTCCAGTTGTTCTGAATCCAACTCCTTATGAACCAAACGTCATGCAGCAATTTATGAAAAATATGGTATAAGGTCTTTTTAAAGTTTGTATTTCATTACAAGAAAAGTGAGTGAACTACAATCCAAGATTTCTGGAGCAATTTGCTACAGGCATAAAAAATTATCAGGTGAATTATTCATTGCCATCTAGTCATCAAAAGTTACCTTAAAACAGATGGCACTTCTTTTTCATCTTTTGGTCCTGCTGTGACCACGCCAACATTTAAAAGAATCATTTTTCTGACAAAATGCAGGATCTTATATCATACAGACTGAAATCTTCTAGAAGCAAAAGATTTCCTAGATTCAGAGTATCATTATTATATTCTGTATAATTAAAATATATGAATATATGAATATATAATTATATCCCTTCTAGACTCTAGAAAAATGGAAAATAAAGAAAACAAGGAAAGTAAAAAATGCCAACATGTACTAGAAGTTACCTTCCCACTATGGTGGGAAGGTAACAGCATTCCGTGTGCCTTTGGCATCTAGTCATGCCGGCCACATGACCACGGAGACGTCCTCAGACAAGCACTGGTTCTTCGGCTTTGAAACGGACATGAGCACCGGCCCCTAGAGTTGGAAACGACTAGCATGCATGTGCGGGGCAACCTTTACCTTTACCTTTACTAGAAGTTAAATGTATACTGGTAGGCAGTGTAAAAATAATTATAACACATAAATAAACACATAAATATGGAAGAACCATTTTTACTTCTCATGTGTTTCATTATATATCACAATAATGGTGATGTTTGGTAGTTGATAAGAACAGAAATTCCCCATTAAAAGTAATTCCAATTCATAAAGAGTTTCAAACAACTTCATCATGTTGAGAACTAAGCTTGACACATAGCCTGATATAGCTACAGACTTTCACGTATAATGTGAATCAGGTTCTATATATCTGAAACCACTGAGTCATTTTGTTTGCCAAGCAGGCATATTATTCTGATGAGCAACATTCCTTCTGGAATGTTATTACCTAATTATCGCACATCTGTGTTTAAACTTATGCCAGGGTGGATTTTATGGCTAGATAAATGAAACCAAAAGAGCCTTTTATGTTTTGTAATTCAGTATACAGAATAATATATTTCTTGTATTCAGTGACATACTCAATATTATATCACATTTTTTTATAACACAAAGGTCTGCTGCCTAAATCAGTAGCTTACCACATGGAGTCTGAGTTCCAATGGTGGCATATGTGATTACCCACCAAAGAGCCTTTGTCACACTACAGATCTGGAAGGTTCAATGATTTACTGAGGAGCTGTAGGACATGAAGGAGCAGAAATGGTACCTTGAAAGATGGTGGTAGTGGTGGAATACAACTGAACAAAGGTATAAGCCAAGGCTCGGATAGGCAATGTTAAAGTAAAGTTTCCCCCGCACATGCGTGCTAGTCATTTCTGACTCTAGGGGCCAGTGCTCATCTCCGTTTCAAAGCCGAAGAGCCAGCGCTTGTCCAAGGACATCTCCGTGGTCATGTGGCCGGCATGACTAGACGCCAAAGGTGCACAGAGTGCTGTTACCTTCCCATCGTAGTGGTCCCTATTTTTCTACTTGCATTTTTACGTGCTTTCGAACTGCTAGGTTGGCAGAAGCTGGGACAAGTAACAGGCGCTCACTCTGCTACACGGCACTCGGGATTCGACCCACCAAACTGCCGACCTTCTGATCGACAAGCTCAGCATCCTAACCCACTGAGCCACCGCGTCCCTAGGCAATGTTAGCTGATAATAATAAATACTCAGTAATTCTCAGCTCTAGATATGCTAACAGAATATCTTCTGACAGCACAATTTGAGGAGGCTCAATCTCAAAGCATAGGACTATTGGCAAGAACATCAACTGCAGTCTGAGAGTTGGCTAAATCTGAAAATAGATCTAAAGAATGTCAGAATCCTGTATAAAATAACAGATATTTCTCAAGCACCACTAGAGATGCATCCAAGATTTATAAGCATCCAAATAAATTAAATATGGAAAATGTTTATAAAATAATGTACCAGTTAGCAAATAATTTGAAATTCTATTCCATGGAATAATGTAGGATATTATAATATCTATTGCCAAGTATCATTTCAGAACTGTTCTGAAAAAAGTAGTAGCATGTCAAGCAAAACTTCAGCACATTTGTTATCTCACATGGCATGACCTAGAAATCCTTTCACCAATAAATAAAGCTGTGAAAGCCTGTGACCCATATTCAATATTTCTATCCAACAGAATGTTTGCATAGATGGAAGAAATCTATTAGAAATTAATTCCTTACTGTAACTAAGAAATTGAAAACCTAATGTGTACAAACCGATCCTTAATTAAAAATTCTTTGAGGTCCTTGCTGCTATGCTATTTTAACAGTCAAAACTATTTTTCAGAATTTTAAATACTATTCATCAAAAGGTCTAATTTAGTTTTTCAATGCTTTGAGAACCATAACAAAAACATTATTTTCCTATAATGTCCCATTTTATAAGTTTCTGGGAAAATGAATGATACTAGAATTGATGCCCAACCTTTAATATTTCCCAAAATCTCCAAAACATGAAAAACATTAGTAGCTATGAGGCTAGAACTATCAAAGATAATATGGTGAGTTCACTGCAAAACCAATACAAATTGAAATGATTTTGATCAGTATAACACAATTTTAAAGGATATGGGGGAATGGTATTAAAACTGCTAAAAAAGAAATGAAGGTAATTTTACATTATAATTTCAATGTTCTGTACCTTTCTTAATAATTGAGAGAGCTTGCAAAAGAGGTGTTAAGGTAAAGGTAAAGGTAAAGGTTCCCCTGCACATGCATGCTAGTCGTTTCCGACTCTTGGGGCTGGTGCTCATCTCTGTTTCAAAGCCAAAGAGCCAGCGCTTGTCCGAAGACGTCTCCGTGGTCATGTCGCCGGCATGACTAGATGCCAAAGGCACACGGAACGCTGTTACCTTCCCACCGTAGTGGTCCCTATTTTTCTACTTGCATTTTTACGTGCTTTTGAACAGCTAGGTTGGCAGAAGCTGGGACGAGTAACAGGCACTCACTCTGTTACGTGGCACTCGGGATTTGACCCACCAAACTGCCGACCTTCTGATCGACAAGCTCAGTGTCCTAACCTACTGAGCCACCACGTCCCTAAAGAGGTGTTAGATGATATTAAAATATATTTTAAATTTTATACATAATATGATAATAGGTTGTTTGATCTTTAGAATATTGATTGGCCTTTAAAAGATCGAGAAGCTGTCCAGATCAATATTACAAAAGGGTTCAGGGGTTACAGAGAATAGAATAATAGCTGGAATAACTTTTATCTTCTTTCAGAAGTATTTCTCAGCATTTTTCAGTATTTCTCAGTATTTCAGTGGAGAGGAAAAAGAAAAAAAAATCATTGCCAATATCAAATCATGATTTATGTCATGGGTTTGATGGTTGCAAACATTTTTCATATAGCATAAACAGCTAGGAATCAATAATGCACAGAAAGGCTCAGAACGTTTTGAGTTGATCATGCCATTGAAACCCCCCCCCTTGTTTGATGGGATATGGGGTTATAGGTTATTACAGCCAGAGTTTAGAAAAATACAATAGTCTATTTACCAAGATAAAAGAAACATAACGATAATTCAACATTTATTGGTTGGCTTGCAATGCTGCATGCATAATGCATAATTAATTACAGAAAAATAGAAACAGGGTTAAGAAATTTGGGTTTGCCTGAGAGGCTGTTGGCACTGGAACAAGAATAGTCTTTGGTTATTCTTAGACAAAAGATCTTGGATAAAATGGAATTCTAATATCAGCTGGAGTACAATTGGGACACATGAAGCTTCACTTCAAACTGGCCCATGTTGGCTGAGTTGTAGCACATAAATGTTAAAGTTACTGAGACAGAAAAAAATGGGGAAATTCATTCTATTTTACTCAAGAAACTAGGGAACACAATTACAATCAGAATATTAAATAGGGTTCACATAATTGTTTTTCAAGGAAAGATAGCTAACAGGCTAAAATTAATCTGAAAACTGCTATGAAATCTTCCCTTGTTGCACTGGTAAATATTTATTCCGATTCACGGAACATAGATGTGAATTAATTATTTATTCGTGGGAAAGCAATAATAATCTGTTTTATGAAGGGTTTTTTTTGTATGCATCAGAGTTTGGCACCTATAACAAATTTAAATAAATAAAATAAATACATAACATTACAAATACTGTAGCCCATAGTTGCTTCACATGAATAACTAATTTTCTAATAGTAGATTTTCCCCAATAGTTTTAATTACCTGAAAATAGTCTAGGATGGATATTATATGTGTTTGGATAATATATGTATTTTATTACCAATCATCTGCATTAAAAATAAATAAGAAGACCAAAAATATTATATCTCTCTTATACCTTAAAATAAAATGTAATAAAATATGATGACTAATCCAAACCATAGCTTCTTTTTTTACTTTTTAAATATATATTAAGAACTAAATAAAAGCAAAGACATATTTTTCATGGGATCTTATATGAAAAACATATGCTCTTGTATTTTAAATATTTGCAAGAAACTGGTGAAGTAAAATCATTTTATGAGTTTATTTTCTTCATAAATAACTGTAATTGTAATAGTTAATAAAAAGCATTTATCAGACTTGTGGCATTTCAATGTTTAGAAGCAATTAAATTGCATGTGTAGTAAAAACCTATATAACTTCCTTGTGATAACTACAGCAAAAGCAATGAATGCAACATTATCAGTAGCTCAATTATATTATTCCTCACAAAAATAATTAGTCAAAATATCCTGGAGACTTTTTATTTTTTTTAAAAAAAAATACACATTAATTGGAAATTAATAACTACATTGAATAGTATTTATTTGTAGGATTGTTCTAAACTTTAGTCACAAGGATTTGGCCAGGTAAATACAATTCTTTAAAAGTTTATATAGGTATGATACTTCTGTTTTTCTTATTGATTTTATGGAAGATTCTGATTAGTTGCAAGGCTCAATCTTTGAATCTTCTTTAAAAACAGTCCTATTTGTTAGCATATACAGTATTCTCTCCATTAAAACATACAATTTTCCATGTAAATATACATAGTGATATACTAAAACAAAAGCAAATAATTTTTTTTATTTCATATTTTAAAACTTTGATCATGAATATTAATAATTAATGTAGCTGAATATTTTTCTGCCCAGTTCAACAAATCTATGAAAAAAGGAAATGTGAAATGTATTATTCATTGAAACAACAAAACTTGATATTTTAGTGCATTTATTTATAGTTACACATTATAAAAAAATCTAAGCAAATATTTATTGTGAATTAAGCTGTATGTTATGCAAATACAGTTTATTTTTACATATTATGTAAGAATCTGATTTACATGCTTTTTATTTATGAGAGACTGTTGCAAATGTGTATAAACGTAATAATACATATATACTTAAGTTCAGCACTATATTTGCCCCTTGTATTTCTACTTTTTAAAGCATAATATATTTTTGGTACTGAACTCAATATCTTTATTAATCCATTGCATAAATCATTAATATGGTATTATACACAAATAAAAATACTATTTGGTTCATTAGAACCCCAGAGTTTATAGTAACAAAAGAACACAATCTAAAGGCAAATTCTCACATAACTTAAATGTGTTTAAAGAAAATTGTGACTAATAATGTCAAAAACTCTGAAAAACATTTGGAAGTGATCACGGAAAATCAAATAGAAGGGTATCCAATTCAATAGAAGAATACACCCAAATCAAGATGTAATGGTGGTCCCATATTCCCTAAAGAAATATTAAAATCAATTATCTTAACCTATAAGAAGCCAAATAAATCTCTTATTTTCATTAAAAATGATTCATATACAAAGGTGTTGGGAATGACATCATTCTGACTTCAAATAAATATAATTTAATTATTATATTCAACATTCTTTCAAATTGCATACAAACATTTCCTGTACTGAAACATCAATCCATATTGCGGTTGCTTTGCTTAAATTGCTTTCCATTAGCTACTGCAGTTTATACAATGACCTGATAATTGTAAATAATGCAGAAGTGAGGAAAATCCAGTTTAAAAAGTATGCCAAACTGACCACCCTGATTTGTATTAATTATATAGCTGAAAGCAAGAGCTGAACATTTCACCTGCCCACTCCTATATGAAGACTCAAATCAGTAAGAATCCATGCAGACAGTAATCATACAACCCTGTATCCCAAATTTCCATTACAAATGGAAAGGAAGAATTTCCTTTGCTATCTACTCAACAGACACAATTGGATAATCTGGGGAGGAGTGACTGCTCATGGTCACTCATGCTCTTGTGCCCTTCAAATTGGACTATTGCAAAGAGCTTTACATGAGGCCACCTGTGAAGAGTATTCAGAAGCTTCAACTGGTGAAGAATGTGACAGTGTGAACAGTTACTGGTCCCAGTAAGTTGTTACACATAACATCATTGCTATATGAGCTATATATTTCAATGTGTTTCTAATGTGTTACAATTGAAGATGCTGGTTATTACCTTTAGAGCCATTTATGGCTTTGGATTGGGTTACTTACTGGTAACATATTGGGGTGTCTCTCTCCAGTATCCCATTTTATCCAATCTGGCAGAAGGAACAATCCAGCAGGAGGGCTCCAGGTACTGTTAACTAAGAATTATTGGGTGGTGAGAAGGAGACCCTGCCCTGGCATCTGCTCTTTGGAACTTCATCATTCTCATAATTAGATTGGTCCTGTGCCTTTTGGCCTTTCATAAGGCCTTGAAAATTTGGTTTTGTGCCAAAGCCTAAGTGACCTGAATGTGGGATGGACCTTATACCCTGGATGATTGTATGGATAATGCTTGGCTGCCATATGTTTTATTTTTATTTTCTGTATTGTCTAGTTTATGTACTTTGTTTATTTTATTGTAAGCACCACAGTCCCATAAGAGTAAGATGGGTGGCTATATAAATCAAATGATTGGTTGACTGAATGAATGATATATTTGCTCAATTTGCTTGAAAAATTAATAGGTTTGTGGACCTAAGCTGTTTATATTTTAACAACAGTTACAATTACTTGTAATTACATTCACATTAGGAATATCTATTTACTAATATTTCTTACGAATGTATTTCTAAATCATAGTAAAAATGTAACACTTTTATTTAGGAGTCTATGGGTAATTTTCCACTGAAAATAAAAGCAAAATAGCAAGTGTTGTCTCAGGTCTGAAAATGTTCTTCTCTTACAATACTATTGTAACACTATTCTTGGTTATATATTTTGCATTTACATTGTTGTATTTGTTGCTTAGTCCAGTTTGATATCAAATTATTGTACCTATGCAGCAAATGAGCTTTCTTAATCACATGACATCACATTTAAACATTACTGTTATTCTAGTTGTATCCTATATGTACGTCAGGGAATTTCATGAATTTATGAAGTTGGGGGATTAAAATAATTTTATTTTAATTATTTAATAATTTATTTTATTATATTTTATAATTTATTTTATTATATTTTAAATAATATTACACAAATGAGAAATTATAATGTTAATTCCTTCAGAGACTAGAGAAGTTATAAAAATATGTCTATATTTAAATAATAGTGAAACAGTCATCTGGTTCTGGGCTGTACTTCACGTATTATTTCAGTGTAATGAACTGGACATTTTCCGTTTCATCCCAGATAGATAGATCAGTGTGGAATAAGAACTGATAGAGAACAGCACATATATATTCCCATAATAAGCTTTCAAGAAATATCCAAATTTAAAAAAAACACATGTTGTGATAGTTTAATAAATATCATATTGAAATAAAAATTATATATATATATATATATATATATATATATATATATATATATATATATATATATATATATATATATATATATATATAATTTTATTTCGATATGATATATATGTGTGTGTGTGTGTGTGTATGTATGTATGTATGTATGTATGTATGTATGTAGGTGCTATGTATCCAGGTGCAGGCATCTGCATAGCAGCGGACAATAAGGGGCATTGGCCTGGACGGTTTTGGCGGGAAACCCAGTTTTGGCCGGAAACCTAGGGCCAACCCCATTGGCTAGCCGCCTACCTGGCCAGGTATATAAGAAGGCCAGGTAGCCCTTGTTTTCCAGTATGCAACCCCCCCAAATAAAGAGCTGAACGCGTACTCCGGCTGGCGTCTCTTCCTTGCGTCGGACCCACTAAATTACAGTATGTATGTATTCCATTTTGCTCTTCTGATCAAGAATCTAAGTGGGCTGAAAAGCCAGCCCACTTTTCCAAGAGTACATGTTTTTGCTTGTGACTTTATCTCAATTTCTGCATCCTCCATTTTTTTAGAAATGCTTTTTTTCTGGCTGAGATAACATTACTATTAAGTCAAAGAGTGAACAACTAAATATATTTGGTATCTGTGAATTAGGAAGAACATATTTGTTATTTCTTTTCCTAATAATGAAATACAGATGTTCCTGGTAGCTATTCAAGTATGTAGTATTTGTTTGTTATTATCACAAACTGAAACAAAGGAACAAAAATATAAAATCTCTCATTATTTATGTTGCATGCTTAGGTCTGGAGTGAAAGTAAGTAATTGGTTGCACACCTGTAAGAAAGATTTTATCCTTTCTTTCTTGCACATTATTTCCTATTGCATGCTAAATATCTTTTAGACTGAGATTAAAAGAAAACCTGCTCAATATGGTGGTATGAAAAGGGCCAAGTAGCTTTCTGGAAATGTGCTTTGGGAGTATTTATATGTTTTCATAAAAGTGATTCTTTTTTTCTAAATGAATGAAAAGAAAGTCTGCACAATATTATGTTTTATAACCACAACTGAGATAACTCAGTTGAGCTTGCATTTATTGTTATAAGAGTTCTTTGAAGCTGAGAGCTATGGTCATAGTCAGGATTCTTGGCTTTTTTTTTTTACACAAAATAAGTTTTGACATTTTTAGCTTACACACAATTTTTCAAACATAAATACAAAATATCCGAAGCACTGAAATTTCTGTGGACTTTGAAGTTAGGATATGTTCAATATTTTCATCAAAATAGTTCACAACTTGGTTAAAATCTGTACATCAAACCTATGAATGGTTCATTCTCTTTAAGAATTGATTTGAAGTACAAGGCTAATACCCTGAAAACATTCAATCTACTCTTATGTAAAGGGTCAGCTGCAATCATCCAGCCACATAAACCTAGTTTATATCTGACATTTATATATATTTATATAAAGGCAACAAAATCTTTAAAATTGCAAACAAATATAAATTTCTATGGCACTTTCTCTCATGAGTTAAATCCCATTAAAAGTAGTACAGCTATCTTATGTAGAGTCTGTGACTAAGAGGGTATCATAATATTTGATAAATAATTTCAATTTCTTCAGCAATAAAATAAATTACAGTATTTATATTGGTTGACTTGCTTAACTGAGACCATGGTACTGATGTCGCCCAGGACGACAGACTAAAACTATTGAATCAAAATGAAAATAGACAGTCAACAGAAGTAGACCAAACTACTTCCATTAATTATTCTTCAATTGCCAAAAAAACCAAGGTCAAATGTAAAGTTTTGGTCACAGATTTATTAGAATCCACATGCCTTTTTGCCCCTCTAGATAACTGTTGTTGTTTTATGCTTTGCTATCATCTTCTTTTGACAGGATGATATCATTGGATACTTTGATCTCTATAGTATCTGAACTTAAAACTTCTTTTCCATTTTCTTCCTTTAATGGTAATTTCCTAGGATAAATATAAAACAAAAGACATTACAGTTAGAAACTAGTGTTGATAGAGAATGCATATTTCATTTGGCAGCATATTTTTTATAGATTACACTGCTGCACTTGTCACATACTGTATATTCCCTGTATATATTCGAAATTAGATCAGGCTCTTTATTTTCTAACATCTACAGATAGTTAAAAATATATTTTTAGGCAAAGATCTGCACCTTATTCATCTTTTATTAACTTCAGATTAAGTTTGGATCTTGTCTTTAGACAAAAATTATAGTATAAACCTAAGAATTCTGGCATAGTTAGTCAGCTGTTTTCCTAAACTCAGTGAGAACTCTAGTGTAAAAGTTAGATGCACTGTGAGGGAATATTACACTAAGCAAATTCTCTGGTGGCCAGTCTAGTTTATCATCTCCCAGAATTGAAGGATGGGTACCTTTAAATCCTCCTATATGCACATAGTGCTCTGTTGTCATCTTAGACCCTAAATGCTTTAGAAAACTTTATGAACTTTAATTATATAATTTAGTAATTATATAATTTGTATAATTTAATTATGCAAAACCCAAGGTACTAATATTTGTTAATCTCCCTAGTATTCATTCTTGGCAAGTGAATAAGAATGTGATTGAACAAATATTTCAGGGAATGCTCGTCTGATTGTTTTCTAGGCAGAATCTTGTCCTCTCTTTTCTCAGTATATTCATTATATAATTATGTATATTAAAATAAATATACTTGAGTCAAAGCTTTACTATGATAAAACAAAGTGGCAAAGATTAAACAAACCTATTCAATTGTTCCATTCAATATGAATACCACTTTTGTCCTTCCCTTCTATCCAGACTTGAAGGTGCATTTCATGCCTATTATTTACACTTCCATAACTATTAACAATTGCTAATTGTGTGAATGGTCTTGCATAAATAGATGTACTTTATTTAGAAAGTGCACATTTAACCATATTTATAGACATGCATCTTTGTTGTTTAGATAATAATAAAAATATATTTTTTTAAAAAAACTTCTAGATCAGGGGTGTCAAACTCAATTTCATTGAGGGCCGCATCAGCATTGCGGTTGCCCTCAGGGGGCCGGGTGGGTATGGCCAGGGTGGGCGTGGCCTACTGGGTGGGCGTGGCTACAGTGCATATGGCCTACTGGGTGGGCGTGGCCAGCTCTACATCGTTCGCATCAAGGGTGCCTATGGGGGCCTGGGCAGGAGTGGGACAGATCTGAGGGTCTCTGGCAGGAGGAGGGTCTCTGGGCCAGGGCCAAGGCAGTGGGGGCTGTTCCCTCACTGTTTCCAGGATGGCTTTGCGGGCCACATGAAACCACTTCGTGGGCCGGATCCGGCCCCCGGGCCTTGTGTTTGACATGTCTGTTCTAGATTATGGCCTTCAAATATAATATAATGAAGTTTTATGTGACTTAAAATAACTGTTTTCTAATAGATTAAACCAGTGACAGATATTTATAGTTTATATTTAAGGTTTACAACACAGATTTCAAATTGATTTGACACTTAGTGATAGATTAAAATGAAATACATTAATTTGATGCTTGTCACCCTATTAGTAACCACTGGTTAATTTAATAGATACAGCGCCTTTGAGAATTTGTTATGTATTATTTGAAATCTGTAGATCTAAAACCTTTTTCTTAACCTAAAGGCCACACTGGCACTTCATTAGTCCTAAATGTAAAATTACTAAAAAATATCAAAATGCATACTCTGGTTCTGTTAATGGTGTTGTTTCATTGGGCTCATTTACTGGGCTTCCATCTTCATGACTGGTAATTCTTTCATCCTCTGTTCTCATTTCAACTATTGGTTCTTTTGATCCATCTTTCCTAAGTAAAAATAAAAGTAAAAAATACTTAATGCACTAATGTTTTAATTTAAAAATGGCGAATATTTATTACCCCATTCCATGTATGCTAAGAGGTATTTATGAATTCTCCAAATGCCACCAGAATCCTTGCTGACATATCAAAATATTATTAATCGGACAAATTAATCAAATACTAAAATTTCCAGACAGGATATTTCAGAATATGCAGAAGAGTAAATACAATGCATTTTTGATGTGAAAAGCTATGTCCCTTTTTCACATTTTTCCACAAATCTGAAAAAAAAAAGTTAACTGCTTTCATCAGTCCTATTAAAGCCATGGCTATTTTAATCAGTTCGCACACTAAAGCAATACTTTTTCAGGCTTAAGTAGTAGCCTAAGAGAAGAAATGGCTATTACCTCCAAGCAATCTTTTCAAAGTTATATTAACATGTACATATTTTTGCCTTTGCATCACTTTTATACCTTGTCCAACTGAAAAGATATTGGATGAGTTTTTTTTGTTTTGTTTTTTTAAATTTATTTTAATTCCATTTATATCCCGCCCTTCTCCGAAGACTCAGGGAGGCTTACAAGCTTAGCAGTAGCCTTCATTCTATGTATATGCCTGCTTATTAGGGCTTTCACACACAGGAGAAAAAAGAGCTCTAAAGTGTGCAAAAGAAAAATCTATTATATTATTTCTGTTTGTTTCATTTCAGATAGAGAAAGCTGTCTTGAGATGTTCTCCCTGGATTCAGTTCTGGAAAAGTGATATTTGATGAGATTCATTCTTATATCATTTTACGCTTTATAGATCATTGCCAGCATCTGAATTGGCTAAAAGCTTATTGGTAAACAGTACAATGACTTTAGGAGAGGTATTCCTGTAGCTTGCAGTGATGAAATTGTTCTGCTGGACCAGTTGTTCATTCTGTATATCTTCAAAGACTGCCCTATAGAACACATTGCATCAATCCAGCTGAGTGATACTCAGTTTATAAATTACCAAATTTGAGCCAGAATTATACTAACAACCTTCTTGATGTCAGCTATGATGAGAAAAGAATATGACAAACCCAAGCTATATGTTTCAAAATTCTAATTTCTGAATGTTTCTCCAACAATAAAAATATTTTAATTAGGCTTCATTAAACATTCGCTGAAGCACCCAATATATACAAATTTTATTTTTTTTAAATTTTCCTATTATATTATATTTTAAGATCAGAAGGAACTAATTTCTATTAGAAACTGTTTAAAGAAGCCCTGCATTAATCTTGAACTTCTTATCAAGAAAATATGTGACATGAATCTTAATTAATTATTCTAATCACTATAGATTTCAAAAGTGCAAAAGCATTTTGTTCAAATAATCCAGAAAACAAACGTTGAGTAGTCTGTCAACAAATTTAAAGAAAATTAAGTCTTCCCCACAGATCCCTTCCCCCCCAAATTAATGTTTAATATATCATATCAAATCAAGATTTTAAAATTTGGAGAAATTCAAAGGAAGTCAAGTTCAGAAAGCCATAACAAAATCTTTGTTAGTATCTTGTTCTTTTAAGTTAAAGCAAGAACATCCCTTGTCATAATCATTCCTTTCTTTCTAAGTGCACGATAATTAAAAAAAAATCCCATATCTTTTGAAAAAGTAGCTATCATGGTCCTAACATTCAAATTTATCAAATATATAGATCTATAATTCGAACATATAATGAAATCCCTTGTCTTCTTTAAGAAAAACCATGATGTTAGCTTCATCACAAAAGAGAATGATTTCTTTCAAAACCTTTCCTCTAAGCCTCTAATAAAATAGGACAGATAATAAGAGCTTTTTTAATAACATATATATACTTCTTCTAACAATTGCTGGCAAGAAGGATAGAGATTTTCTCCAGATTTCATAATAGTGACAACTTTTTGAAGGAAAAGATGTAAAGTAAAATTAATAACCAATCACACAATTGTGATCTATGGCCTTCCCAGCTGGCTTCCAACAAGCAAAATCAATGGGACTGACTGTGATTCACTTAAGAACACGTGATTCACTTAATGACTGCAGTAAAAATCCTTGTAAAATCAGCTCTGGCATATGATGATTTGCTTAATGATTGCATTGCTTAGCAATCAAAATATTGTCCCACTTCTGGTTGTAGGTTATGCAGGTACATACCTAGCATATATAGAACATACATGAAATCATCTGTTGATACATAATTAAAACTATACAGTTTAGAAGTGATTTATTTTCCAAACTGATCTGGAATATGTACAAATATATCAGAATAGTTGGTAAAATAATATGTTGTTTCAGTTTGTTAAAGTCTGGAAGCCAGTAACTCACTATATTTTTTTTTTACTTTTATCCAATGTTGTGCATTTGTGTATTTTTTCCACATCAAGTCTAGTCCTGAACTGTTTAAAGAGTTATCCTACCACAAGATATTTCTACTTCAGTAATCCTTAGCAAATCTGCCAATCAAAAATTTCAACACTTCTTGTTCAGCTGGATTCCAACTCTTAAACATTAAATTTTATTAAGGAGAAAATGAACAAGGGAAAATGGCATATAGCATATTGATTCATTTCCTCTCTGATCTGGATTGTATCAAAATACCAAGCTTTGCTTCCCAAAATGATAGAAAATATATTCTATAAACATCCCTACACAATGAATGCTTAGGGCAGAAATCATGGTTCAATTATCTTTTTTTTTAAATTGTGATAATGCAAACAAGATAATATTACTGATACATATCTCTGTATCAATGTATTATGTGCAACTGCAGTCCGGAGAACTCAGATGTCCCACTGTGTATGTTTGTGGAGTTTTGACTGAATAGAATAAAAATACAAATATGATTTTTGTTAAGGTCACATCTGAATGATTCTCAAACTGTATGTGTCATGATATTTTATTAGAGTTATAGGTAATAAACATTAAGTAAAAGTTAGAGAACATTTGTTGAATCACAATCCTAAAGGCTCATGGGATACAACAGTTTGCATGTTATTTGCAAGTAACCAGTATATATTATTTTTCTCAAAGTATTGTGACCAATACTCACAAATATGCTGCTTTTCCTTCTTCCAGCTCTTTACTCTTCCCGCTGGACCCACTCTTTTTCCCACAGATCCTTCTAGTGATGCACATTAACAATCCACACTGCCGTACAAAGAAGCAGCTGACATCAGTCACAACAAGTATTAGCAGAAGAGCAGCTACACCCAGTCCAATGACTGCACCAAGTCCAAGTCCATTAAACAATGTACCTTGAAGTAAATGAAATAGACAGCGTCATAAAAGCTAACTTCGGCAGAATTTAGGTTAATCCCAGAAGAGGAAGAAATGGAGGAAGGGCTGGGATGGGGGAGGGAGGGAAACAAAACTTAAAGGAGGAGAAGAAAGCATTATCAGGCTTTCAAGATTTGTTACTATAGTCTGAATTAATGAAGTAGACTTTCAGGCATTCCTGCTGAATCTCTTTTTTTGACATGGATTATCTTTAAATTGTAACAGATCTTTGTTTCATGTGACATGCCCCTCCCCCCCATAGCAGAATCATATTTAACAGAATAACAGAGTTGAAAAGGACCTGGAACGTCTTCTAGTCCAACCCTTTTCTCAGGCAGTAAACCCTATACCATTTCAGACAAATGGTTGTCCAGTATTTGTTGAGTGGAAACCACATTTGCAAAATTCCATATCTATGTTAATGTACAAATTGGTTTAGAAAATGTGACGCAGGCAAGTTTTCATATTATTAAAAGGTGAATCAAATTTCTCTTCAGTCTCTGGCCACTTTATTTATTTATTTATTTATTTATTTATTTATTTATTTATTTATTTATTTATTTGATTTGTATACCGCCCTTCTCCCTAAGGACTCAGGGCGGTGAACAGTGACATAAATAACAGAATGCACAAATACAGATATTGAAAACAAATTAAACCCTAATTTTGCCCAAATGCAGAAGATAGTTACCTTAAAACAATAATTACAACAGAACCCGTCAGACCAGACCGGATTGCTCAAACAGATATTTTTTTAGGTCGCGTCGGAAGGAGCGAAGGTCGGGAGCCATCCGGAGCTCAACCGGTAAACGGTTCCATAGGTCAGGCGCGCCCACAGAGAATGCCCTCCCTCTGGGAGCCACCAGACGGCATTCTCCGAACGGCGGAACCCTTAGGAGGCCCTCTCTGTGGGAGCGCACTGGACGGAGGGACGTTGACATTGACTTCTATGTGTAAGAATTAGATTATTTCTGTTGTTGTTGTTGTTAGGTGCGAAGTCATGTCCGACCCATCGCAACCCCATGGACAATGTTCCTCCAGGCCTTCCTGTCCTCTACCATCTTCTGGAGTCCATTTAAGCTCATGCCTACTGCTTCAGTGACTCCATCCAGCCACCTCATTCTCTGTCGTCCCCTTCTTCTATTGCCCTCAATCTTTCCCAGCATTAGGCTCTTCTCCAGTGAGTCCTTCCTTCTCATTAGGTGGCCAATTTGTAGTGTAGCTTAAATCTACTGAATGTTTTCTTTGAATATGGTTCTCTACAAGGATATTTAAACACTTTGTCAAACATTTACCATTGCTAAAGCAAAGAAATTTGGAAAAAATATTTGCATAGAATGGCTCAAGGCCTTGTCTGACCATCTGTCTGTCAGCAATATATCTCTGAGAAAACAAAGTGGAATGAGACCAAATTTGGTGTGGAGGGAAGAATGCAGCTGGATCAAGATAATCCAGCTAAGAAAAATAGAAAAAAAAAATATGTTAAAATATTCCCCTGAATCTATGCTAAGCAGCAGCTTCAAACGCTGCCAACTGTTCCATTCTAGGTTTTCCTCTATACTTTGGGTCACAGTATTCATAGTGGGATATATGTAACATCCTTTGTGTTCCACAGTATATATTGCCTTATAAAAATATCTAGACACAATACAAGGGAGAGCAGAAACATGCTAAAAATGCAACACATATGCAGCGGCCCTGATTAGACCGCTACATAAACAGAGACAATATATATGTACCAATCTCTACTACGCATTTTTTTTATTTTTTATTTTAATTCCATTTATATCCCGCCCTTTTCCGAAGACTCAGGGCGGCTTACAAGCTTAGCAGTAGCCTTCATTCTATGTTTATGCCTGCTTATTAGGGCTTTCACACACACCCCAAGCGGCATTATTACGAAGTCAGCTTAATTGCCCCCAACAATCTGGGTCCTCATTTTACCTACCTCGGAAGGATGGAAGGCTGAGTCAACCTTGAGCCTGGTGGGATGCGAACCTGCACTAATTGCAGGCAGCTGGTGTTACTTAAGGAGGCATTAGCCTACTGCTCCACCAAGGCACATATATGTGCATACATATATGCACATATGCAAACATGTACACAAACTTGTGAAAATAAAAGGTGGGGAAAAAATCCATGCTTTTCCTGACTTTTTTAAAATACAACTTTCAGATAGATGAGAGAGAGGGAGACGGAGAAAAGCAGATGTGGTGATAAACCACTTAACTCATCCCACTATATTTTTATTTTCCAAACTTCTATATTTTCAAACCAATATTTAATTGTTGATGGTGTTAAATGTTACTAGCTTAAAGTAAATTAACTATTTTTATTATTAAAATCCAAATGTACTATTTGTATTAATATGAACAATTTTGTGTGAGTTTCACTGTGACTTTTTAGGTTTAGATTTTTTTTAAGTCTAACTTCTTGTAATGAGAATAAATAAAATTAAAATTAAAATCACTGTACTTCTTGGACAAAGACTGGAGTAGTCACCTTTAATATGAGCAATTAATGAAAATCTGAATAAAAGTAATGTTTTGCACACACTGCAGCTTTTATATCAGTGAGCTATTTTTTTGTTTTGTGAAATTTTAATTTGATTGATTTTGATTTCTAAGCATCCATTATATGTTTTAAAAGTGAATTAATCATAATAAGTAATGCAACAATTTTTTGGTCACTTCTGTGTCATGTTAAAAAAGTCCAGTAAAATATTAGAGCAACTCTGAAGCTTATCCATTCCTATCTTTTTAAGTACAAAATTTAAACTTCAGTTTGAATTGAGAATAATTCTTAATGACTGTGGATAAAAAAGATAATTTTAACTTCTTCCCCTACAACTTTTATATTTCTTGCAAAATTGGTCTGAGGCCTAGAAGCCTCTGTGAAACATGAGAGACAATGGTAGGCAGACTGAAGGGAGGTAAATCAAGTGAGACTTCCAATGCATGGTTGCTACTAAGTAATCTATCTTAAGGGATGCGGTGGCTCAGTGGGTTAGGACACTGAGCTTGCCAATCAGAAGGTCGGCAGTTTGGCAGGTCAAGTCCCGAGTGCCGTGTAACAGAGTGAGTGCCTGTTACTCGTCCCAGCTTCTGCTAACCTAGCAGTTCGAAAGCACGTAAAAATGCAAGTAGAAAAATAGGGACCACTACGGTGGGAAGGTAACAGTGTTCCATGCGCCTTTGATGTCTAGTCATGCCGGCCACATGGCCACGGAGATGTCCTTGGACAAGCGCTGGGTCTTCGGCTTTGAAACGGAGATGAGCACTGGCCCCTAGAGTCGGAAATGACTAGCACGCATGTGCGGGGGAACCTTTACCTTTTACCTTTAATCTATCTTGGCTATTCACAAAATAGTCTTCCCAGGTCCATATATTCAGTTAATTATTGTTCACACTAGGCAATATATTTCATAGCACAGGAAAAACATTGTGCCATGCAATACTGTGTCTGATTGAACAATAAATTAGTTTACATTAAAAAAAGAAGAATCATTTTATAATAATGGCTATCCGCAGCATTTCAAAAAATTCTAAAAG